>NC_034186.2:46386811-46526811 GCF_002021735.2 Oncorhynchus kisutch | reverse complement strand
AGCCTTCTCCTATGGTACAGTAACACTGTCCACTGATGAAAGGAGCAAGAGATAAGATTGTGACATTTTCTTCCTTAGAAAAGAAGCAGAGGGGATTCACCTTTTCCCGGGCTATCTTGTCGGCCGGCGTCTTGACGAATTGATCCCTGTGACTGTCGAATGAGCAGACACGAAAATATTGACCGCAGAATCTTACTGGATCTCAGTGATTGTATCTTCCTTTGGCAAAAGCTACAGGTGGGTGGCTTGCAGCTGCATTTTGCGTAGCATCCCTCCACTATGCTCACCTTAGAGAGTATGACTCCTGGGCCCGTATGAAAAAAAGAGAAGATCTAGGATCAGCGTTTTAATTAAGCCTTTTAAATCATAATACATGTGACTATATAAACAGGGGTAATTGATCCGCTTTTTGAATAGAAGAGATGGAGATATCTATATGGGCGAGCTGGGAGTGGCCTCTGTACTGGCCGGCTCCGGTTGGGTCCACAGGCCCAGTGCCCATTAGACCAGCCGGTCAATCACGAGCTTTCCCCTGATCTCTGCCATTAAATAATACTGTTGGATTCTGGCTTGAAATATACTTATTCATGTCACCATATTAGAACATATGAATTACTTTCTATGTATAGGAAAATGATATGTTAGGGGTCAATGGGAACCTTGTGGTTCGAAAGTCACTGTGTGTGAGACAAGGGGATGTATGGAATGTTCACGGCCGTTCAAACATGTTATTGCAGAATATTGACATTTCTAAGGAAGGAGGCGAATTGCAACAGTCTAGTTTCAGTTCCTAGAAGCCAAGTTTCCGTTTCCGTTTCTGTTCCTGGCAGGCCAGTTGCTGAATAAACTAGAGCAAGGAGGTGTGTGGAACTCAACTAGAGATAAGGTCAACAGTTGAAGGACCATGACAATACCTGTAAGAGGAACAGACTGAGTGCCTGCCTAGCAACAAACAAGGATTGTCTGTCTTAGACATGCAGGAGGTGACTCCGCCCAGTCGAAAGGCACCAACGCGTGCTTGTGTGACCTGTATGTTGTGCTTGCAGCTGAGGTACCCAGTGGGTTGAATACACCTGAGTTTGAGTTTTTGCTCTGCTTGTTCAGAACCGAACAATACCAAAGGCACTCATGAGGTTCTCTCTCTCCTGGGTTAAACTCACAGCAGAAGCTTTCAGAGGGTGAACGAAGAAAAGGGGTTGAAAAGAGATGGGGAACAGGGAGGAGAAGAGCAACGGAGAGAGAGAAGAGACATCAAAGAGAGGGATGGGAAAAGTAGAAACGGAAAGCACAAGAGATGGAGGAAAAGGCAGCGAAGCCTTCAGTGTCCAGTGAGCTACCAGAGCAGACATGAAGCTCCTACACGCGTCACTCCAGGCCTCGGGCACCGTTTTATACCCAGCTGAGAACAGAGGATCTGACAGAAGGTTGGCCATTATGAAAAGTAGGTAAGTAGTGTGTGTGTGTGTTTGTGAGCAAATGCATGCCCATATGGGTGCATGCCTATGTCTGTACGTCTCTAAATACAATGCAATGTGTGTGTGTGTGTGTGTGTGTGTGTGTGCGCGTGAGCAAATGCATGCCCATGAGTGCATGCCCCCATATGTACGTCTCTAAATACAATGCTTTGTGTGTGTGTGTGTGTGTGTGTGTGTGTGTGTGTGTGTGTGTGTGTGTGTGTGTGTGTGTGTGTGTGTGTGTGTGTGTGTGTGTGTGTGTGTGTGTGTGTGTGTGTGTGTGTGTGTGTGTTTGGATGACATCCGAGATCAGCATAATTAACCTTTAAACATTTTCAATTGCCTCCTGCCTCAGGCATACCGCTGGTGGTTATTGTTGAATTCAACCCTTTATTCAGCGTCTGAACACCACTGTCACGCAGGCAGTAATTGCATGATAGAAATTGGCTATTGAAAATAAATTGCTTTCTCATTCCACCATAATAAGCAACATCACCGCAAACTAAACAATATGATACTGAAATTTCAACCAAAAAACACAAACACATTATGATCTAGGTATAGCCTGGATGTTATCTCGGCAATTTGACTGTAATGCCTGGAAAAAGTCCATAAAAGTCCACAATAACAAACTGGTGTATCACTGACAAGTGGGTTATTGGGTTCAATAAGTATCATTAGATGAATCATATTGGGACTTTCGTTACTCCTGTGTCTCATTCCACCTCAGCAGAGCTGTCCCTCATTATCTCCCTCTATCACGGGCCTCTTTCAAATAGAGAAACGTACAGCTTTACACTGATAAAGCAAACAGGACCCAGTTTATCTGCCCAAGCAGGAGATGACATCGGGACAGAAATAACCTGAAATGTGGGTAGTGAGCTATCTTCACAGGGACATAGAATGGAATCTTTATTGAGCCAACTGCCACTGCTAGCGGGGAAGGCTAACCCATACTGTGTAAAGCAGACACTTGTTTTGCTAATGTAGCATCCCTCTACTGACTGGTAGGTTCTGCTCACCCAGATAAGAGAAACGACACCGCCTCCTTTCAAATAGCCTTTCGCTCCATGTGAGTGCGAATTCCATTTGCAGTACCTCCAGATTGCCATTTAGTAGGTAAATCAGGCAATGGTAGGGTTTGGTTAAATGCGTAACACTTTAATCGGTGAGAAGCTTTTGGAGAATAAATAGGACCCATTATGATGTGGCTTAGGAAAGAAGAGGCCAAAATTGTAACTCATCTACCCATTGAATGATTTGTAAAAAGGGGTGATGGGTAGAAGCCACCTGTCTTTCATCTTGATCAAAATAGGCACCTTTTACAGCCGATAACACCTTTTACAGGCTTATTTGGTGGTGAAAGGAACATTTGGACATATTAGAGGTACTATTCACCAACTAATTTGACCTTCCTCTCTAATACCCCAGAGGCCAATAACAGTGGAGGAAGGTTAGAGTGATTTTTGTGTCATTTTTTTTGTAAATGCTGCTGGCTTAGAGAACAAAAGAAACTGCTACATTTGAGGGCCACATAAGCTTTACAACCCACACAACCAAACATGCACACCATAATTACTCATGTGTACAAATTGGATTAGCCCTGTCAGCATTTTCTGACAGGACACCATCCTTTTTCATTGCTGGACGGTAATACATTTAGTCAGTAATGAAGAAGAAATGTCGTAGGGACAAAAATACAAGTTTTCAAGCAACCACCACATCGTTCCTAACCTACTTAAGCATAGATATTTGCGGCTCAGCTGTGTGAGGTAGGCCCACATCCACAGATCTCAGCATGCTAGCTAGCCACTTGTTACAGAATCCTGACGGGCTAGGGCCTGGCTTAAGACCTTAAGACCCCCCCCCTCCAACACCCTCCAGGCCTCAACACATCAAGCCCCCATCAACCAGAAACCAATTTTCACCGGCTGCCCAGGCAAGATCTATCGCTATGGAAACTGGCCTCTGTTTCTATACCCCTTGCCTCTTTTGTCTTGGGTTCCTGTCTCTCGCACACTCTTGCTCCTGGCTAGGGCTAATCAACTGCTGTGAGGAAGAGGTTGAACCAGGAAGCAGAATAACAAACGAAGCAGGAGCATGGGCGTATGGGAAAAGAGATGATTGGTTGGGCTTCCCGGCCGCCTGCTCCGATACCCCACTGCAGAGTTACATCAGTGGTGTAAACGGTCATGGGAACCACTAAGACAGAGGTTTGACGTACGAGGACATCCCAGTTCCCCATTCTAGCTGTAGCGATGCTGGAGGACGTATGGCTCTTGATCCTCCACTCATTGACTGGTGTCGGTCCCATGTTAGACCGTTGCTGTTAACAGATAATGGCTTCCACCGAGTCCCATCAATAAACAATTGGCAGCCATTGCTAATCCTGTGCCACACAGTGGAGTTTCCGAGGGCTCATTTGGCATCTCTCACCGCCCGATGTACAGTAATCCTCGCCTTGCCTGGCGAATCTAACGACTTAATGAAACAATTGCTTTTTCAATTAAGGCAGGGGAAGAGGGGTTCATTGGGATTTGCTCTCGGGGCCAGGTGGTGGATCGAGTCACCTTGGATGCAGTCATTCACAAACTGAGCGTGCTGACTGGATTGTCAGACCAAACATCCGAGTGGGCCATCTTCTTATTCTCACTCCAGTCCAACTGGGCCAGGGGGTTGGAGCTACGGAGGCTCAGGAGGCCCAGACTGAGGAACCGCAAGATAATAATGATCATTTTTATCTTCACGTCTTCACATTGTCTCCTTCCGCTAAGTATCATAAAGTGAATGCGGGCCATCTACACTGCAAATGAGGTTGCACAGTACACAGTAGGCAAGCCAACAAAAAACTTACTGCGGGATGTGGGAAGGAAATGCGAGTTCTCAGAGTGTTAATGCCCAGTGGTCTCCCAACCACACGACTGTCGAAGAAGCTGAACTGGAAAGTGGTGCGCTCATAATAGCTCCAAATTGGTCCCATTGAAACCATTGTTTAGTGCACAGACTAAAAGAAAACAGCTAAGTATACCTTACCTCGTTGGAAATAAATCAGTTCAATTCCGGGGAGGTGACAGAAAATTAAGTTTAAGAGCGCAGGCAATTTCAAAATGGCCATGCGATCGGGGGAGTTAGTGCAATAGGCACAATTTTGTGTCATTCTGAGTCTCTTCAGGCAATTGACACTTGGTGACTCCACCTGAATGAAAAGAACACCTGCAATTGCTGAGAGCCAAAGACGGCTCAGGGCCACATCTTGGGTCAAAACGTGTAACGCGAGACACAGAAAACGGGTCTGCCTGAAAGGAGAAAGAGATAAATCCACTCCATCTTCTCACTGAAGAATAACTTTAGTGGGGGAGAAGGAAAAATACAGACACAGCCTTTTGTTCATGACACAGGGTAATTGGAAACGTTCTGGTTTTTATGAAAAAGATCACTGTCTTTGCTCAATTCAACAAGGCATGAGAACAATCACGAGGTCATTACTTAGTATACTTTTTTTTAAAGTCAGTCTACATTTTGACAGCCATACTCATATTCAACCTGAATACCCAACGTCAGCACATGAAACCAATCAAGCGCTCACCCGGGAAAAGCCATGAGCAAAACAAATGTTGTTGACAACATCATGAATGGTAGAAATGTAAAGTCCCATATTTTGGAAAACTACTGCATATCCATCCAGAAGAATCGGCTCTTATTTAAATCACATGGGGGTCTAGTATAAAATTTAATTATATTATTCCATTTGTAAAAACCTTTGAAGATGTAAACTTGAGGAGAGTGCTCATCAAAGTGTTTGACACATTACAATTTCATGCACTTCAATCACCTGCATTGGCTTGTCAAACTTGACTTGAACAACATCACTCAAACTAATGGACCAAATAACCTAAATAAACTTGGCCTGTGTCTACACCTGACACTTACATATGTCCTCTGCTATCAGAATACGAAGATCGCATTGAAAAGACAGGTCTAGACGCAATCAGCCCTTGTAAAAATGAAATTGTTGCAGCAAACTTCCTGCAAGTTTGTGGCAAATTTGCTGCAAACTAAAGAGCGTGCCGCAAAATGTTGCCAGAAGTTTGCAAATGTTTGACACTAGTGGTGAATATGCGGCAAACCTTTGGCAACAATCATATTTATTGCCACTAGTGGAAAACACTTCACCAGAGGTTTTTTCTGAATAACAATTTTCTCAAGATTATATTTGAATCTGTGGCAAACCTGTGGTAACAATATGTATTATCCACTAGTGGCAAACAGTTTACCAGAAGCCGTATCTGGTGAACACATGAGTTCCTAGACCAGTAACCGTTGACAACTAATCAGGGAGGATTAAAAAAACCTGTTGGAAAATGGATACCAAGCTAGCTATCTACCAAAGTTGTCCTGTGAGTATCTAACTTATTAATTAAACTTCCTAATAAACATTAAAATGGTGTTAGCTAATTGATATCCAGTTAGCAATGTCATGTTTTATGGGATAGAGTGAAACACATTTTGTTGATACCAGTTTCAATCTGTCAGCCCCACTGACTGGCTAGCGTTTGGCTATCATATTTTTGCACAATTAATGTGATAGCTAGCTAGGTAATTAATGATTTGCCTAAACACATTTTTTTAGGTGAAGACGTTGGGGTCTCTTAATACGAACATGCATGTTAATATGCTACGGTCAATTTTCAGTAGCATGTTAGCTAGCAGCACAGCTAAGGTAGCAACAATAGGAGCTGACTTGACATCAAAGCAAGACATCAATTTTGCAGATGGATGCCCTTCCCCAACCCTGAGGCTATCTTAGCAGGAGGCTGCATCAACACCCTGGAAATATGTTTGTGGTGCACTCACTCATAACACATTCTTTTGTGATAAATGATACTTCAAGGCTGATAAGGTAAGTAAACTAATGTATTACTTTCATAAATGTAGCTCATACAGTCATTCCTTGTAATAATGACATATTTCATTTATTTCAACTAGTAGCTAGCACATCTTGATCATGTGTTGTCCCTTCTCTCTTTCTAGAAACAATCAGTTACAAGGAAAAAAGGCAGATTGAGGCGTTCAATCAAACTGAGGACAGAGACATATGTGTGCACCAGGTCAAGGCATACTGCATGCATAGCTTTGAGATGTAAGTTGACAATAATAAATGTTGGAAAAATAATATGAATTGCCAAATTAGGCATTTATGTTGCTTTTCTTCCACCCAAGCCTTATACACCTGAGTCAGGAAGGAGAGACAACTAGTAGACAACTGTCTTTTAATGATGAAGTCCCCAGTCTAGGTTGAATATCATAATTAGTTGATTAGTTTGAACAATTGTGTTAAGGCTAGGCTGGAGACAAATATTGTACACTGTGGCTCTAGGAACAGTTGGCCACACATTTAAAAGGTAACCAATTGAAGTTTAAAAGATTGTAAAAATTGTAATTAAATATCACAAAATTGGGGAGAAAAGGGGGTAAAAAGTTTTTTTTTTAAGCCATGAGGTAGAAGAAATTGTCCATAGAGCTCCGAGTCAGGATTGTGTCGAGGCACAGATCTGGGAAAGGGTACAAAAAAATGTGTGCAGCATTAAAGGTCATTAAAGGAACATAGTGGCCTCCATCATACTTAAATAGAATAAGTTTGGAACCACCAAGACTCCTTCTAGAGCTGGCCGCTTGGCCAAACTGAGCAATTGGGGGAGAATGGCCTTGGTCAGGGAACTGACCAAGAACTAGAGGTCGACCGATTATGATTTTTCAACGCCGATCCCGATACCGATTATTGGAGGACAAAAAAAGGCTGATGCAGATTAATCGGCCGATTTTTATAATGTATTTGTAATAATGACAATTACAACAATACTGAATGAACACTTATTTTAACTTAACATAATACATCAATAAAATCCATTTAGCCTCAAATAAATAATGAAACATGTTCAATTTGGTTAAAATAATGCAAAAACAAAGTGTTGGAGAAGAAAGTGAAAGTGCAATATGTGCAATGTAAGAAAGCTAACATTTAAGTTCCTTGCTCAGAACATGAGAACATATGAAAGCTGGTGGTGGCTTTTAACATGAGTCTTCAATATTCCCAGGTAAGAAGTTTTAGGTTGTAGTTATTATAGGAATTATAGGACTATTTCTCTCTATACCATTTGTATTTCATATACCTTTGGATGTTCTTATAAGCACTTTAGTATTGCCAGTGTAACAGTATAGCTTCCGTCCCTCTCCTCGCTCCTACCTGGGCTCGAACCAGGAACACATCGACAACAGCCACCCTCGAAGCAGCGTTACCCATGCAGAGCAAGGGGAACAACTTCTCCAAGTATCAGAGCGAGTGACGTTTGAAACGCTATTAGCGCACACCCCGCTAACTAGCTAGCCATTTCACATCACATCGTTACACCAGCCTAATCTCAGGAGTTGATAGGCTTGAATTCATAAACAGCAGAGCTGCTGGCAAAACGCACGAAAGTGCTGTTTGAATGAATGCTTATGAGCCTGCTGGTGCCTACCATCGCTCAGTCAGACTGCTCTATCAAATCATAGACTTAATTATAACATAATAACACACAGAAATACGAGCCTAAGGTCATTAATATGGTCGAATCCGGAAACTATCATCTCGAAAACAAAACATTTATTATTTCAGTGAAGTACGGAACCGTTCCGTATTTTATCTAACGGGTGGCATCCATCAGTCTAAATATTCCTGTTACATTGCACAACCTTAAATATTAGGTCATAATTACGTAAAATTCTGGCAAATTAGTTCGCAATGAGCCAGGCTTCCCAAACTGTTGCATAAACCCTGACTCCGCGTGCAATGAACGCAAGAGAAGTGACACAATTTCACCTGGTTAATATTGCCTGCTAACCTGGATTTCTTTTCGCTAAATAAGATTAAAAATATATACTTCTGTGTATTGATTTTAAGAAAGGCGTTTATGTTTATGGTTATGTACACATTGGAGCAACGACAGTCCTTTTTCGTGAATGAGCACTGCATCGATTATATGCAATGCAGGACATGCTAGATAAACTAGTAATATCATCAACCATGTGGTGTTATAACTAGTGATTATGATTGATTAAGTTTAATGCTAGCTAGCAACTTACCTTGGCTTCTTACTGCATTCGCGTAACAGGCGGGCTCCTCGTGAGGCAGGTGGCTAGAGCGTTGGACTAGTTAACCGTAAGGTTGCAAGATTGAATCCCTGAGCTGACAAGGTAAAAATCTGTCATTCTGCCCGTGAACAAGGCAGTTAACCCACCGTTCCTAGGCCGTCATTGAAAATAAGAATGTGTTTAATCTAAAGATTAAAAAAGGTCTACAAAATAAATAAAAATACAAATAAAATAAAAAAAATCGGCAAAATTGGCGTCCAAATTTCCGATTTCCGATTGGTATGAAAACTTGGAATCGGCCCTAATTAATCAGCCATTCCGATTAATCGGTCGACCTCAACCAAGAACCCGACCTCGGACTGGGGCAAAGGTTCACCTTTCAACAGGACAATGACCCTAAGCACAAAGCCAAGACAAGGGAATCCAGACACAATGTGGACATGCTAGACACATTTAAATGTAGGTGTAGACGCACGACGTGTTCTGAATTCCATGATCAGAACTCCATGATCAGAATTCAAAAGCTGCACGAAATGTCAAGTCTAGACACGGCCTCGGAAAAAGGGCAGAGTAAGCTTCAGTGCTCATAAGGCGAAGCAACAGAATTGACAAGAACATATGTGTGTTCTGCAATACATGATGTACCACATAAAAACGTTAGAAGTCAACATCACTAAATCCTGATAGTTACTAACAGTGTGGCCTGTGAATGGTTAAACAACAATTTAACTCGAGGTTGAGAGTGAGAGAACCAGAAAATGACTCTCTCCTGCCTAAGGGGCCTGAAATGTTTCACTTGGCAACTTCAAAGGAAAATAAATCATTGAACCCCCCCCCCCCCCCACCCTCCCATAACTTTGGGCTCTAGTCAATTACAATTAGGCGGTCCAGCCAGAACACTAGGCTAGCACAGCCACTCTTAAGAAGATTGCACAGAGGACAGGGGGCATAAATAAACGTCGCAAATAAACATCACAGTTTTCAATTGTCCTTGCTTGTTGCACACAAAAAAGCACTTGTACCCTCCCAAAAAATAGATACGCTGTCTAGAAAATCCTTTTCCACCACATTAGTTAAGTTGGTGGTCATGGAGCACTAACATTGTGCGAACATTGTGCTAATACCCATATGTTTGTGTATATAATACTGTATATATACATTCCAAGAACATCTCAATTCAACGGCTCAGACACAAGAGGTATGTGGCAGGGTCTACAGTCAATCACGGATTACAAAATGAAAACCAGCCCCGTCACGGACCAGGATGTCTTGCTCCCGGGCAGACTAAATAACTTTTTTGCCCGCTTTGAGGACAATACAGTGCCACTGACACGGCCTGCAACCAAAACATGCGGCCTCTCCTTCACTGCAGCCGAGGTGAGTAAAACATTTAAACGTGTTAACCCTCGCAAGGCTGCAGGACCAGACGGCATCCCCAGCCGCGCCCTCAGAGCATGCGCAGACCAGCTGGCTGGTGTGTTTACGGACATATTCAATCAATCCCTATCCCAGTCTGCTGTTCCCACATGCTTCCAGAGGGCCACCATTGTTCCTGTTCCCAAGAAAGCTAAGGTAACTGAGCTAAACGACTACCGCCCCGTAGCACTCACTTCCGTCATCATGAAGTGCTTTGAGAGACTAGTCAAGGACCATATCACCTCCACCCTACCTGACACCCTAGACCCACTCCAATTTGCTTACCGCCCAAATAGGTCCACAGACGATGCAATCTCAACCACACTGCACACTGCCCTAACCCATCTGGACAAGAGGAATACCTATGTGAGAATGCTGTTCATCGACTACAGCTCGGCATTTAACGCCATAGTACCCTCCAAGCTCGTCATCAAGCTCGAGACCCTGGGTCTCGACCCCGCCCTGTGCAACTGGGTACTGGACTTCCTGACGGGCCGCCCCCAGGTGGTGAGGGTAGGCAACAATATCTCCACCCCACTGATCCTCAACACTGGGGCCCCACAAGGGTGCGTTCTGAGCCCTCTCCTGTACTCCCTGTTCACCCACGACTGCGTGGCCACGCACGCCTCCAACTCAATCATCAAGTTTGCGGACGACACAACAGTGGTAGGCTTGATTACCAACAACGACGAGACGGCCTACAGAGAGGAGGTGAGGGCCCTTGGAGTGTGGTGTCAGGAAAATAACCTCACACTCAACGTCAACAAAACTAAGGAGATGATTGTGGACTTCAGGAAACAGCAGAGGGAACACCCCCCTATCCACATCGATGGAACAGTAGTGGAGAGGGTAGCAAGTTTTAAGTTCCTCGGCATACACATCACAGACAAACTGAATTGGTCCACCCACACAGACAGCATTGTGAATTAGGCGCAGCAGCGCCTCTTCAACCTCAGGAGGCTGAAGAAATTCGGCTTGTCACCAAAAGCACTCACAAACTTCTACAGACGCACAATCGAGAGCATCCTGGCGGGCTGTATCACTGCATGGTACGGCAACTGCTCCGACCACAACCGTAAGGCTCTCCAGAGGGTAGTGAGGTCTGCACAACGCAAACTACCTGCCCTCCAGGACACCTACACCACCCGATGTTACAGGAAGGCCATAAAGATCATCAAGGACAACAACCACCCGAGCCACTGCCTGTTCACCCCGCTATCATCCAGAAGGCGAGGTCAGTACAGGTGCATCAAAGCTGGGACCGAGAGACTGAAAAACAGCTTCTATCTCACGGCCATCAGACTGTTAAACAGCCACCACTAACATTGAGTGGCTGCTGCCAACACACTGACTCAACTCCAGTCACTTTAATAATGGGAACTGATGGGAAATTATGTAAAATATATCACTAGCCACTTTAAACAATGCTACCTAATATAATGTTTACATACCCTACATTATTCATCTCATATGTATACGTATATACTGTACTCTATATCATCTACTGCATCTTTATGTAATACATGTATCACTAGCCACTTTAACTATGCCACTTTGTTTACATACTCATCTCATATGTATATACTGTACTCGATACCATCTACTGCATCTTGCCTATGCCGCTCTGTACCATCACTCATTCATATATCTTTATGTACATATTCTTTATCCCCTTACACTTGTGTGTATAAGACAGTAGTTTTGGAATTGTTAGTTAGATTACTTGTTGGTTATTACTGCATTGTCGGAACTAGAAGCACAAGCATTTCGCTACACTCGCATTAACATCTGCTAACCATGTGTATGTGACAAATAAAATTTGATTTGATTTGATTTTAACATTGGTTGGAGTAGAGGGCCTCTTTTATTGCTCAATATTGTTGCGGAATTGACGAGCCGTCCAGAGTAGAAGGGGAAGAGGCGCTTTTTATGGCGGAGGGAGGCTGAGTAACTGACCGCAGAAGAACAAATACGACTGTGCAGCCAGTTGTTATTTCTGGACGACGGCGCTGTCGCCCGTGGTGTCTGGCAGTCGGACGGTCTTTGGACGAGACAGACGGAAGGATAATGGTGGCCCTGGGTGCTGTGGTTAGACACACTGACACACCCTGGACGGAGAGACAGGGCCTTTAAATAGTGTGTGTGTGTGTGTGTGTGTGTGTGTAGGAATTGAGAAATGTGGGAATCAGGACGCCGACATTTGGCCCCTTTTGGAAAGGAAGAGGGTAGTCCCACCCTGCAGGGATCAGATCTGAGGAAACACACACATGCACACAAACACAAACACAAACAGAACAAAAAACAAACATCGACCAAACATGCATCCATTTCTCTGAATTTGAAGGGCAAAAACAAGCAGCAGAGCTTGTGATTGGTCAATCGAGGGGAGTGACCGCTTGTTTTGCTAGGTGACCATACAATCTCCTCTAGTACACAGGCAATTTAGAAGATGAGGGACCGCTATGCTCTTTTCCCAACAAGGCTGTTAGCAGGGGGTTACACACACACACACACACACACGCACACACACACACACGCACACACACACACACACACACAGTGATATAAACCGATGCTTTATTACAGCGGGGTAGCTAGATTTATTCAACAGCCTTTTTTCCCTTTTTGATTAAAAACATCTCCTCCTCGTTGTGATTTATGAGAGTGAAAGGAGTAGCGAGAGAGGGAGAGAGAAAGGGAAAGGGAGGGGGGAGAATGACATCATGCTTTTAGCACAGGCCCCCTTTGATGAGGTGACATCCACTTGCTCTGCGCGTGTGAGAGAGAGAGAACAAGAGAGTGGGAGGTGTTGATGGAAAGAGAGAGGGGGGGGGGTAGGAGGTGTTGATGGTGAGAGCGAGAGAGAGCGAGAGAGAGCGAGAGAGAGCGAGAGAGAGAGAGAGAGAGAGAGAGAGAGAGAGAGAGAGAGAGAGAGAGAAAGAGAGAGAGACAGACAGGAGGGAGGGAGGGAGGAGAGCCTAATGTGAGGCTCTTCGTCCCCCTACGATGAGCAGGTGGGAGAAAATAAAGTTGGATGACTGCACCCCTGGGCCACTCTGGTGTGTGTGTGTGTGTGTGTGTGTGTGTCTGTGAGCGCATATGCACGTGTGTATGTGTATGTGTGTGCATGTGTGTGCGACTGTGCGCGTGCATGTGTCAGGCTTCATCACACATAAAGCCCACAGGTGCATCGAAACAAAAGGGGTTGGGAGGAGAGAGGTAGAGAGATGGAGGGAGCGACAGACAGATTGCTTAAACGAGGCAGGGGGGAGAAAAACAGGAATGAGACAAAACAAAAAAGAGGGGGAGGGTGGGGGTCTGTCAATCAGTGGGAGAGGAGTGGTGGCTGGATCCAATCTCATCCAGCAATCAGAGGAGGGAGAGAGACGGCGAGATGGATGGACTGTGTGTGTCTAAGTTTTTTATGTCCACCTCAGTGTGCATATTGATGTGTATGAGAAAGCGTGTACCTGAATGTGAATGTGCGTGTGTGTGTGTGTGTGTGTGTGTGTGTGTGTGTGTGTTCGTGTGTCCCTGTTTACTGCTAACAGGACCACGAGGGGGGCCGGTGAGCCTGGTGGTTGGGGGAATTGTGGGAAGAGTGATTAGAGGTTGGGGGTTGAGGGAGGCTGTGTGTGTGTGTGTGTGTGTGTGTGTGTGTGTGTGTGTGTGTGTGTGTGTGTGTGTGTGTGTGTGTGTGTGTGTGTGTGTGTGTGTGTGTGTGTGTGTGTGTGTGTGTGTGTGTAAGTATGTGTGTGCGCTGCCTGCTAAGAGACTGCAGTGCATTATTAGGAGGGTTGAATACAAAAGCTCTGCTGATGGAGAAGGAGGAGGCTGACAGAGACAGAGAGATTGACAAAAAGAGCTATCATATCCGCTGCCGGAACCTGATGAAATGGGGCAGAATCTCGATACCGACAAATTGCAAACAGAAGAAAGAGATGAAGGGACGTTTGTGTGTGTTTGTGCATGTACAGTTGAAGTCGGAAGTTTACATACACCTTAGCCAAATACAGTTGAAGTTGGAAGTTTACATACACATTAGCCAAATACATTTAATCTCAGATTTTCACAATGCGTGACATTTAATCCTAGTACAGATTCCCTGTTTTAGGTCAGTTAGGATCACCACTGTATTTTAAGAATGTGAAATGTCACAATAATAGAAGAGAGAAGGATTTATTTCAGCTTTTATTTCTTTCATCACATTCCCAGTGGGTCAGAAGTTTATATACACTCAATTAGTATTTGGTAGCATTTGCGGGTAGCCTTCGGGTAGCCTTCCACAAGCTTCCCACAATAACTTTGGAAGTATGCTTGGGGTCATTGTCCATTTGGAAGACCCATTTGCGACCAAGCTTTAACTTCCTGACTGATGTCTTGAGATGTTGCTTCAATATATCCACATCATTTTCCTACCTCATGTTGTCATCTATTTTGTGAAGTGCACCAGTTCCTCCTGCAGCAAAGCACCCCCACAACATGATGGTGCCACCCCCGTGCTTCACGGTTGGGATGGTGTTCTTCGGCTTGCAAGTCTCCCCCTTTTTCCTCCAAACATAATGATGGTCATTATGGCCAAACAGTTCTATTTCTGTGTCATCAGACCAGAGGACATTTCTCCAAAAAGTATGATCTTTGTCCCCATGTGCAGTTGCAAACCGTAGTCTGGCTTTTTTTATAGCGGATTTGGTGCAGTGGCTTCTTCCTTACTGAGCGGCCTTTCAGGTTATGTTGATATAGGACTCGTTTTACTGTGGATATAGATACTTTTGTACTTGTTTCCTCCAGCATCTTCAAAAGGTAATTTGCTGTTGTTCTGGGATTGATTTGCACTTTTTGCACAAAAGTACGTTAATCTCAAGGAGACAGACCGCGTCTCCTTCCTGAGCAGTATGACGGCTGCGTGGTCCCATGGTGTTTATACTTGCATACTATTGTTTGTACAGATGAACATGGTACCATCAGGCATTTGGAAATTGCTCCCAAGGATGAACCAGACTTGTGGAGGTCTATCATTGTTTTCTGAGGTATTGGCTGATTTATTTTGATTTTCCCATGATATCAAGCAAAGATGCATTGAGTTGGAAGGTAGGTCTCAAAATACATCCACAGGTACACCTCAAATTGACTCAAATGATGTCAATTAGCCTATCAGAAGCTTCTAAAGCCTTGACATCATTTTCTGGAATTTCCCAAGCTGTTTACCGGCACAGTCAACTTAGCTTATGTAAACTTCTGACCCATTGGAATTGTGATACAGTGAATTATAAGTGAAAAAATCTGTTTGGAAACAATAGTTGGAAAAATTACTTGTCATGCACAATGTAGATGTCCTAACCGACTTGCCAAAACTATAATTTGTTAACAGGAAATGTGTGGAGTGGTTGAAAAACTAGTTTTAATGATTTCAACCTAAGTGTATGTAAACTTCTGACTTCAACTGTATGTGTGTGAGGGAGAGATAATGTGTGTGTGTGTGCGTGCGTGTAACAGTATAGCTTCCGTCCCTCTCCTCGCCTCTACCTGGGCTCGAACCAGGGAACCTCTGCACATATCGACAACAGCCACCCTCGAAGTGTCGTTACCCACCGCGCCACAAAAGCCGCAGCCCTTTCAGAGCTAGGGGAACAACTACTTTAGGTCTCAGAGCGAGTGACGTCACCGCTAACTAGCTAGCCATTTCACATCGGTTACCTTGCGCATGGTCCTCTCTCCCAGCTATTTAAACACAATGAGTGAATGAGAGGGGGAAAGAGGTGAGGAGGAGAGAACAGGCAACAATAGATCACGTTGTGGAACAGACAGGTAGATAGACGGGGACTGATTCTAGACAAGAGGAGTGATAGATATACATCAGCCTATGGCGTGAGTGTGCCATCAGTCTCTACTCCAGACACTGGCCACAGAACAGAACAAACAGACACAAAGAGCAAAGGACCAATCGTAAACAGATAGTCGGACAACTCTCTATACGCTGTATACGCCGTATGCATTCTATCATGCACTGTGTTACCTATCATGCACGCATGCAAACCATACACAAACAAAACACAAGCAACAACAACAAAAAAGACAGAGAAGAGATGAGGAGAATATTGGGGAAAGAAAAGGAGATGGAAGAGGAGAGGGAGGAAAAGGACCAGAATGTGACACATTGTCACGCAGTCACACACACACACACACACACACACACACACACACACACACACACACACACACACACACACACACACACACACACACACACACACACACATCAGACCCTACCAGCCGTACACTGACTCAACTGGATTTAAAAAGTGAGAAAGTGTCTCTCTTCTCCCTCGTTCTCTCACCCTTTTATTTCTCTCTGCACTCCCTTTGTTTTGTTTTCCTAACGCGTCTCTAAATCCATCTTAGCAGAGAAATGGTGCAGAACAAATCCGAACGGGGAGTTTCGGGATAAGAGAGCCGACGATATTGAAAATCGGAGGAGCGATGGGGTATGTCACAAATGGCACCTTATTCCCTATGTAGTACAGTGCTTTTGACCAGGACCCATAGTGAATTGGGTGCCATTTGGGACAAAGCCATTGTATGGTGAGAGATGGGACAACATACCGGTAGTGTCACGCTGGTATCAATGATTGGGGAGACAGACGCAGGAATGCGTAATAGTTTTTTAATTTAAGGCCCAAATTACGGCGTGCCATGTAAAGGCATGGGGATGAAAACCAAACAAACAAGTAACAAAACACAAGGTAGAAACCCAAAACAAAAGAGCGGGGAGTACCTCGAATAAATAACACTAGCGCACAATGATTATCACACGGGACGAGACCCGTAATCATCTGCACAATCCACAAGGGCACGAAAGCCCAAAACACACAGCACAGGTACTCACACGCACCAACGGACATAGTAACAATAATGGTAAACAAAAAGGCACATACATACAAATACAATCAGTGGGAATATGGGCCAGGTGTGCGCAATGAAAGTTCCAGAGGGATCCGTGAAAGATGGACAGATAGACAGACACTTAACAACTCTGTGTATGTCATGTCATCTGACGTACAACATGTCATTAATAAAAGTGAATAACATATTAAATAGGTCACAAAGTAAAACTCAAAGTCGGAACGTAGGTGATATCCAGTAAAAACCCTGAAAGTGCATTTGATTTGAAAAACAATGTGACATTCATATGATTTTTACACTAAAGTGCTGACCAAAACCAAACTGTGAAGTTCCCCATATTTTCTATTCACATGGTCCTTTTCAGCCCGGTTCCAGCAACGATGCATAATCAGGCAGGCTCAGTACAGCATGTTTTAGAATGGCTCGGTTCAGCTCAGCAGTGTGAATAGCCCTCAAGACATACAGTATACAAGTTCTCTCACACACACATACTCTCACACACACGCACACGCACACACACACACACACACACACACACACACACACACACACACACACACAAATATTATAGTAGTACTCACATAGGGCATGGGAGCCAGTGAACAGCAAACAGAGCAACAGAGCGCAGAGGGGCAGCAGGGCCGGCAGAGAAAGGCAGGGTGGACCGCCGGCGGCCATCTTGTTCCAGGGGCGACTTTTTACCTGGCTGGAGAGCCGAGGCCCCACAAGAAGGAGGCTGGGGTCTTCACACAGGACGTCGTGGCACTCTGCAGGGAGGAGGAAAGGAAGAGAGGAGATGATGAGCTAGGATGTCGCCAATTGAGCGTTCAAGCGTTTTAAAAGTGAGTCTGCTTCAAAGCCTGAGGTGATGTCAAACACACACATCCCGGTCACATACAACACATGAATCTTTACTTTTTTCAACAATGGACACATTCCAAACCTCTACCGCCTCTCTGTCAGTAAATGCACAGTGTTGAGCATACATTACCATACATGTTCCTATCAGCTGTGTTGCTAGCGAGACAACACAAGGCTCATATGCACGGACAGCATTTATGACAAGACACACACCACCGTCACATAGATTGAGAGAGGCAAGGAAGCAGGAAACCATCTCCAGAGCTGTTCTCCCCCTATCCTAATAAACTGCTTTTCACATCTCATAATTAGCTGGGGCATTTATCTCTCGATCTTGTCATTATTTGCTTATCGGCACATTGTGTAATTATGGGGGTACCCGCCGATATTTCAGACAGCGTGTCTTTGTTTTAGTCAAATTACCATTAATCCCTGCATGTGTCCCGAAGTGCACCCTATACCCTTTGTAGTGCACTACTTTCAACGGGCGACTTACGGGCCCTGGTCAAAAGAAGTGCACTATAAGGGTAATAGTATGCCATTTGGCACGGATCCCCTGTGTGCACACGGCGGTGGCGCCCAGCAAGTGGGCCCTCGTTGATATGTCTGCCACGTTTAATGCCCGAGCGCAGTTACACACTTTAATTAAAAGAGGAGGAATTAAGAGAACACGGAGGGGAAGAGATAGGAGAGAGATGAGTGATTTTTCAGGATCCATGACATGAATGGAGAGGAGTCTGAATACCTGGTATTATGAATACCTGTGTATGTGTGTGTGTGTGTGTGTGTGTATGTACACTGAGATGCTGTGCTTGGTAGACAGAATGGGGCTTGGTAACAAGCCATTTCTGCCATTTCGTAGCTGCGTTCCAGGTCACTGGCAGGTTCTAAAAGTTCCAGACTAGTTCTGAGGGGTTCTAAAATGTTTGGAGACATCAAAATAACCACTACCACTGGGTTGACCACCTCTTCCAATTACCCATTAGTGTAGTCATTCATGTGGTCAATCCTTGACTGCTGTGTGACCGCAAAACATTCACTGTCCATCAGATGCCATTAAAAATCCTCAGTGTTCCACTTCCAATGGGACAAGCCTGAGGTCTCTTTTCTTTAAGCCACGTGAACGTAGCTAGAGGGAGGATTGTTTTGCAACACACACCTCCAGTCAGGCAGGCCGCAGCTATACTTGCAGTGTAACCCGGCACCCCAGACGCCACGCCACACCGCCTGCCAAGTCTTCACCCGCCTAGCCGCAGGGCCCATCCCTCCACACACACATACACACATGGAGATACCCACGCACACAGACAGACACACGAGCAAGCGGGCACACCCGCATACACACACACTTCGAGACTCATACACACACACACACACGTACACACAACGTAAGCACACACACACTCCGGGGAGGAGTCGAGTCGGCAGAGCTCCTTAGCTCCAACAATGGGCCCTTTGTGGTTCTCCGCGCCAAAGACTGGGGGTCCGTCAGAACCTGAGCTCATCGCTCAACACACACACACAGACACTCTCAGTACACGCTTCTAGCACTCTTCCTCCCTCTCCTCTTTCGTATTTGTGTTGAGAAACAGTCTTGTGTTGTTGTTTTTTTCTTCGGGGCAGGTGATGTCAGTTAGAGATAGGGAGAGGTAATGAGGGGGGGGGGGGGTATGGAAGTGTGGATGGGATGGTTTGCTGTGTCAGGCTTATTGTTCTAGATGTAAACGGTGAGGGTGGGGGGGCGTGGAGGAATTGCACCGTGTTTCTGGATCTCTCCAGCAGGAGGCTAAGCCTCGCCTGTCTGAAGCCCATAGGAAGTAAACATTGTGTGGGGTAGTGATTTATTGGGGGATCCAGGGACAGGTTACAATGCAAAATGGCCTACTGTTGTGGTGAAGTACCATCACCTGAGCATCCTGATCACATACACAGGCTCACACGAGAACAAACGTGCACACACGGCGACGCACGCACACACACACACACACACACACACAGACACACACTTCAAATGCGAGACGGATAATAGAGCGACAATATCTCAAAAACGACATAGACAATACCTAGAAATCCAGACTCCACCATTCCACAATGACCAGCTATGTGTGTAGACTTGCAGCTGTCCATAGAGACACGAGAATCACACTCACACACTCATGGTCGGGTGGTTGAAGCACAGCGGCGCAGCACTTCCCTGGCTACTAGCACCTCGCCGGAAGAAGAGGAGAGGGAGAGCTCTACTGAGAGTAGCCACGGCCTCCGCCATGAAGATGGAGGCGAGATGAACAGTGCTTCACAGTCAAGTGACGCTCACACCCATCGATTGGTAAAACCTCGCCGCAAACGGCTTCGTCGAAGGGCAGGCGGAGTGGAAACCGCCAGTCGCTAGCTAGCGGCTAACGCTCACGTTTCACTTTGTTTCATATTTGTCCTTGAGCAGCTCCAGGAAGGTTTTTCTTGTGTTAGGACGGTATCGGCAACACGTTTCACAATCTATGCCTGTATGATGTTTTATTGGGATTGGAGCGCAGATTGCTAGCTCATTGACATATTTGGCCTACTATGAGCGCTAATCGCTAACACTAACATTGCACTGACTTCAACTGTCCGATACGTATATGTTTTCACTGGCTACACAATAGCCTAACTCTGACATAGAACGAGTTCAAATGGCCAGGCGTCTGAGAACCGTTAACATGCTAAATGCAAGATATCCAGGGTCCTGCATTAAAATGCTTTATCTTGGCCAGGTCGCAGTTGTAAATGAGAACTTGTTCTCAACTGGCCTACCTGGTTAAATAAAGGTGAAATGAAATTACATTTAAAAAATGAATTATCGAGCTTTGTAACCATCTCCAGAAGGCTCTTGTCCCCGTTTTCCACGCTGACGGACTAGAATCTATGACATACAGTAATAATGAAATCCAGAAACACACACATACACTCAACAGGTGACCAATACAGACCGCTACTCCCCACATATTTCAGATATGTATCTTTCTCCACTGGACCAAGTTTCACTCTCCCTGTCTCTCAATGCCTCTCATTCCCTCACACCACCTTGATGGTCACTGTGTTTCTGGGGTTTCTCCCGCAGTCAGTAGCAATCAGGGATGCTCTCTCTGACACGCAAAGCCTCCTAATCCAGCACTTCACCATGCATTATTGATGCTAACATGTTGGACTCGGTCTGGAGACGAGAATTATGGGTAAAGACAAGAAGGGGAGGGACCAAGTCAAAGCCGGCAGGGAGAGAGCAGGAGCCAAAGCACAGCGTGGAAATACACTCAAGCATGTGCACTTACACATACACAAATGGAGATGCGCACGCACACACGCACACACACACACACACACACACGCACACACACACACACACTTTGAAAAGATGTGAAATAACACTAATGAGAAAAAACAACATCTCTCCGCCCGAGGGGCCAGAAAAACATGTCTCTCCAAGACGAGCGGATCTTGCATCAGGTTACCGTGCACAGCACACACACACACACGCACACACACATGCACACACACACAGCCTTTACTTTTCATGCGTACGGCTCTAAATAACACATTTCTTAGGCCTTTTGTCCTGAATAAAGTTCAATGTTGGTGCTAGGTTTAGCTCCCCCGTGTAAAATGCTGTTCCAGCGCAGCATCCATATCATATCCATGATCCCCCCCTTGCGCAACAGGATGCTAGTTTAGCTGGGCTGGTTCAAAGTGACACCGCCGCGTGATTATGAAACAGCACAGGGGCTGTTGATCATCCAGGGACTACTGCAGGCAGGGCAACAGGGTGGGGTGTGGGTGTGTGGTGCGCAGAACAACAACCCTTCTTAGACCGGGACAGTGCGGGCAAAGATAAGGGTAGCAGAGAGAGAGAGAGAGAGAGAGAGACAGAGAGAAAGAAAGAATTGGGTAACAATGAGTGTAGTTGTGTGTATGTTGTTCACTTGAGCAGAAGATGGACCTGCCATGATGGGGACTCTGAGAGGCTCTGAGATGGGTCTACACCAGCAACTCACTCTGTGGAGGCCAAGATATTGCTAGTGTGTGTGTGTGTGCGCGCGTGTGTGTGTGTGTGTGTGTGTGTGTGTGTGTGTGTGTGTGTGTGTGTGTGTGTGTGTGTGTGTGTGTGTGTGTGTTTGGTTGAGTGGTGGTGGCGTCTTGGGTGAGCTTACTGTATGGTCAGGACGGGGGTAGTAGTAGAGGAGGAGCAGTGTGTGGGGGTCTGAGAAAAATACTTGATTGTGTGTTCAGACCTTTGAATGGGACAGACAAGAAGAACTCAAGAGTCGAGACTAGACTACCACATGAATGCCACTCTATCAAGGCAAACACTTGTATCCGGGGAGAGACAACAACAGCTAATTCCCATTGTCATCCAGAGAAAGGGGCCATATAACCATTAAGTGAAGTGATGCAAATATACGCAATGAGGCACGGAGGAAGACCTTGTTGATTGGAACCAAACGGGACATAATGTCAGACAGGGCCACTTAACAATACAGTATCGAGAGCTATATAGGTTCATCTAATGAATAGCACAAACATGTCTGATTTTGTCTGATTAAAAAACAAAAGGATGTCTATTTAATGATTTTTTAAACAGTTCATAGGCTCTTTGCAATAAACTGGAGACAAAATAACCAACTGAAGCTGGTTTGATGCTTTTTAAACTTCTCTGACTATACGGATGATTCTCAGCAGGTGTAACGCTTCACTCTTTTTATTTTTTTTTTTATTTTTTTTTACAGCCGTCCCTAAAGTCCAGTGTCCGCTCATCTCTATGTATGTTAACAATGAAAAGGTGTTGTAAAGAGTGCATACGACCGCTCACTCCAAACACCGCCTTTTGAGTGTGTGAGCCTTACGCGCCACCGCGCACTTAATTCCTAGCATTTAACTCAGGCGTCTTTATTTGATTCATGCAAACCATAGCATAGATCGTCTTTTGCTGTCGTAAAGCTAGAGGCTGCCGCAGACCAACAAAAAAAGAATCTGTTTTGATGACTAGAAACGCTACACTTCCCGCTGGGAACAGACGTCAATTTCGACGCCTATTCCACGTTGGGTTCGGCGTAATTCCATTGGAAGTGATGCGGGGAACAACGTCGATTCAACAAAGTGTGTGCCCAGTGAGTTATCAAAGCTCTCCTCTCTCTCTGTTACTCCTCTCTTTTTCTCCTCCTGTCGTAACTCAGTTGCTCTCCATCCATCATTTTTCACTGACTACTTCCTCGTACTGTGCACTGGGCAGTGTTCATAAACACAGTGTACCCCTTCAAAACAGGCCAGTATTTGCATTTTGGTCATTGAGCAGATGCTCTTATCCAGAGCGACGTACGGTCAGTATCATAATAAGAAGCACAAGGATAGGTGTGTTTCATATGCGCCCGCGCACGCATGTGTGTGGCTCAGCTAAAAATCCCATCAGGCTCATCCTCCTTCATCCCCCCCTCTGTTTTCCCTTTTCCCTCTCTCCCTCCCTCATAAGCATGCATACTTAAGAAGTGTGCTTTCATTGCCGATGTTAAGTGGGAATTCTATTCATGTGCATGGATCATTGTAAACGCCAGTGCCTGTGTGTCTGTCTACCCCCCCTTCCTTCCCTCCCTCCTTCCTCACTGTCTCCTACTCCCCCCATCCCCCATCACAGCTAAACCTGCACATTAAGAAGGCCCTTCTCAGACTATTAACCCTCGATGCTCCACACACCATCCAGCGTCGCCAATTCCAGTACAGAGAGCAAAACAACCACGACGTGGATTGACAGAAATTGACATGATACCTTCGGCGAAATGTCTCCTACAAGCCCACTGTCTTGTTGTGTCTTAGTGCCGACACTACAGCTATAGAGTTGTATTGGTTCGTATCCTTGTGCTGTGCTGTAGCGTCAGCCACTGGCTATAACGTGTGACCAATCTGCCGCACAGTAGCCATTGACAAGACACAGCCTCCATTGGAACCCTGGGTGGACGAAGGTCCTTCACGTATGTAGGGTGCTACAGACGGACTCTAGTGACCTCATTAAAAGATACCCAATAACCTTGCCTGACAACAACCCTCTTTCTCGGAGGAGCCTTTGCTCTTATGTCAGGTCTCTCCAAAGAAGTGGCATTCAGACGACAGGGAGCGCTGGTTGACACCTCAGCGCCACCGCCAAGCCAACCTCCAAGCAGCTCCTGGGGCCTTGGGCTTTCATCGGGAGTTAGGGCTTTTCTGCTTTGATTTTTCCTGTTGCTACAGCCAGACGAAGGAGGTTCACTGTTGCTGAGACTATAAAAACACTTCCCCTCAGAGTGAAGGAGGACACAAAATGGCTGACAGTTGCTCGTAGTTCCAAATGTTTAAACCTGCATTTTGATATGTCAGCAGGTGGATAGAAGACTAATTTCTTTCATACCGGGCTTTGCTTATAAATGACTAAAAACGCAGGTGTCACGTTCTGACCATAGTTCTGTTATTATATCTTTGTTTTAGTATGGTCAGGGTGTGAGTTGGGTGGGCAGTCTATGTTGGTTTTTCTATGTTGGTTTTTGAGTTCGGCCTAGTATGGTTCTCAATCAGAGGCAGCTGTCAATTGTTGTCACTGATTGAGAATCATACTTAGGTAGCCTGGGTTTCACTTTTGGGTTGTGGGTGTTTGTCTTCCGTGTTAGTGTTAGTGTTCGTACCACACGGGGACTGTTTCGTTCATTTCACGTTTATTGTTTTGTATTTCGTAGTGTTCAGTTTATGTATTCAAATAAACATTATGGACACTTACCACGCTGAAAATTGGTCCTCCGATCCTTCTCGCTACTCCTCCTCAGAAGAGGAGGACGAGGTTCGTTACAGCAGGTATATATGACACGGAGTTGTTATATTCCTGAGTAAAGTGGTAGAACTGCTTTTGCTGCCCTCCTAACTTAACCTCAGTGAGGTTGAGCACACGAGAGTGACAGCGTGGAATTGGGCAGAGCTGACCCCTAAATCTAGGCATTATTACTGCCCACTTTGTCTACGACAGAGGGCACACTATCTGTCTCTCTGACTGACCCTGCTATGACAGGCTGGTTTGGCAGCAGAGAGAGGGAGAGGGAGGAGAGGAAATAGAGAGAGGGGGGAGATAGGGAGAGAGAGAGATAGGGAGAGAGAGGGTGAGACACCGACACCAAGAGAAAATCCTTACTTCACCTGTTCTGCTTTCTCCTCACCAGTCTCCCTACCCTACAAGCATCACAAAGGGCAGAGGTCACCGTCCAGCTCTTACAAGCATCACCTGGGCGGGCAGCAGAACGAGGAAGGTCACATTATAGATGGGTAGCATTTAATTACGACACACTGCAGCGGTCTTGGCAGGAGGCAGGGGGTACAGAGACACATTAGTCCTTAATAAAAGGGGTAACGTCAAGCACTGGCAACCTGCCAAGACTGACAGACAGACATCAGAATGACTCTCAAAGTGATAGCCTCCCAGAGAGAAAACGAGACTTAGAGGGCAACTGTTAGCGATGGAGGTGGAGATGGAGGGAAGGAGATGGAAGGAGAAAAGGAATACACAACGAGATTATGGTAAGCAGGTGAGACAGAGGGGAAATTGGCCTGAGAGAGAAACCCCATCTGTGTGCTCCAAAGTTTCCTGGGGGGCTCACGGGACCTTCCTTGAAGTGTCAGTGTCAGTGATTGTATATACTTCTCTATAACGACACAGAAATCCGTGATGCTTAAGGCTAGAAAGAATCGGTAAAATGCCAGAGAACGACACTACGCTGATTGGGGATATCTTTGTCTCTATGACATTCAGAAGCTGAGCTACAACATTCTAAAGTCGACAAGTCAAAGAAATTGGACTTTGCTTGGGAAGTAATCTTTTACAATGTGTGGCTGTCGCTATCAAAGGATCTATTCACTTTTTGTAAAAGAGGGATATCGGGTCCTTATCCATTATTATTATTATTATCATCATCATCATCATTAAATAGCCTGCCTAAAAGATGTCATGAGTTTTGTTATAAGTTAAGGATCCAACCCCTTTCTTCAATTTTCGCCTAAAATGACATACTCAAATCTAACTGCCTGTAACTCAGGACCTGAAGCAAGAATATTTATATTTTTGATTACACTTGAAAGGAAACACTTTGAAGTTTGTGGAAATGTAAAAGGAATGTAGGAGAATATAACACAATAGATCTGGTAAAAGATAATACAAACCAAAAACATGCTTTTTTTTGGTTCCATCATGTTTCAAATGCAAGAGAAAGATCATAATGTAATTATTCCAGCCCATTTCAGACATGTCTATGTCCTGGGATTTTTTTGTTTGTTACTTCCAACCTCATGCTAATCACATTAGCCTACATTAGCTAAATTGTGCCGCGGGGTGGGACCCGATCACATAGAGGTTAAACTATGTAGAACTGAAGGAAATGGATCAACAACGACATTTTTGTAGGTGCTCTATCCCAATACTCCAAATAATGGTATTGAGATAGGGGTCGCTTGATATGTATAAATAAATCCTGGTGTGTGTGTCCATATGTGTGTGTGTGTGTGTGTGTGTATGTTTGTGATTTATCCTATCACAGGGACACAAATGCAGTGCCAGTCACTATAACTGACAGTTACAGCAGCATCCCTGCTTTCCTGGTTCATTAGTATTCCAGCCCAGTTTTGGCCCTCTTTATTCACCGCTAGGTATAACCGGGTCCTGGGACGGCAGTGTGTCAGCCGGGCCCGACCCGAGTGGGGACGTATCGAGCTATGTGTCTAGTCCAGGTGTCAAGGCCACCCATCCATTTACAAGCAGAACCGAGGAAAGCAAAAACGTTGCGAATTGTACGGTCTATCAGTGAATACAGATGCATGTGTCATTACTATTAAAGTCATTGTGGGTTCAAATAGTATTTGAAATCTTTCGAGCACTTTTTTTCCCTCCAGGCTGCCAGGAGTGCCAGATGGGCGGGCATTTGCAGTTATGGGACTATTCTATTGGTCCATTAGTCAGGCAAGCTCAATCAAACACAGACGGAATAAGTTCAAATAGTATTTGAGTCCAGGTCTGTCTTTGTACACCACTGAAACCACTAAAGGATTATATTTTCCTGAATGGGGCCAGGGTTCTATGAGAGAGAGAGTGTAATGTGAGTGTAAATGTTTACTGTTTTTTTTTATTACACTTTTGTATATTATCTACTTCACTTGCTTTGGCATTGTTAACATATGTTTCCCATGCCAATAAAGCCCCTTGAATTGAATTGAGAGAGAGAGAGAACTATATAAATACTAGTTAATCAAGGACATCCATCTCTTCGAAATTCAAAATGAATTGAAAGAAATAAACCTGCTAATTTGTCAGCAATTTGGTGTCAAATCATCAGCGATTTGCTTGAGCACCACTTAGTAACCTAGCCTGGGGAAGATTATCAAGGAGGTCCTTTACACAGCAGAAACTCATGTTAGAGTAACACAGCAAATATGTGTTAGGATAAAAAAAAATACAATCACATGTATGTCTTATGAGGTAAGGCCAACGTCAATTTCCCATCTGTGTGTGGACAATAAATTGTTCCTACTCTATGCTGTAATACTTTATTCTATTCTATTCTACTCTACTCTGCAGCATCAATATTTTGGGATTGTACAAAATCCGCTCGCCCATATCCATTCAATGCCTGTGCATGCTAACGGCAGAGAGATTTGAAACTGAGAGACTCAACACATGCGCTTGAATACTTTCTAGAGGGTCGTACTGAGAGTAGCGCCCACCAGCCAAAGGTGGTTCCCGGAAGAGGGCGTGCTTACGTCACAAATGTGCCGATGCGTGCACCACGTCACTGCTCTCTCTCACGCTCTACTCGGTGTGCGCGTCTTGCTAGCTGCCACTCAAATGGCGAGGGGCTGAAGCTCATTGGCTGAAACTCAAATTGCTTAAGAGGCTTGGCCCAAGTGGGGTGACATGTAGGGAAAATGGTGCCGCACAGCTTTCAAACTAGGGATGATTCTGTGGATAATTCAGGTAAAACTGTGATTCCGGTCATAGATTATGCATGTACGAACAACACATTGACACATCTAGGCCAACAAGTGGAAGGTAAAAATAAAAAAAACACTTACTATTCGCCAAAGTAACCGGAGCATGTCTTCAACACTCATGAAGAAGGCTTGGACCCAACGTCAATGGGAGCGTGACAAATTCTTCAGTACTAGTTAAGCTATTCCCAGGAAGTAATTGCTTGTTGATTCTCTCGGTTTCAAATCTCTCTTGCATTTGCACGCAATGGCTTGATTTGGCCTGATAATAGCGTGATAGGGAGACAGCGTGATAACAGACACTGGCTATTAACAGCAGCAACTGTTATGGCAATGCATAGTGCTCAGAGTTGTATACAGACAGACAACACAGACTACATCCCAAATGGAATGGTACCACGTTCCCTATATAGTGCACTACTTTCCGACCAGGGCCCATAGGGCTCTGGTTAAAAGTAGTGCACTATATAAGGAATGGGGGGCCATTTGAGACTCACTCACAGCCTAATTCGAGGTGTCAGTTGAAGGGTAGTTAGAGTGTGGGGGGGTAGTCCCAGTGTCTCCTGCCTCCAACGAGGCTCTATAAAAGAGCAGAGACAGATGGTCAGGTTAGGCTGGTGGCTGCCTGTCACCTTCTTCTCCTCTATTTCCTCCCACCATTCTGGGAAAACAACTGGCCTGGGCCTCCCCTTCGTCCGCAGCTGCAGTCAAACCAAGAGGAACCTTGACTTGTAGCATTTAGCTGATGATAAATATCCCTGGATATCTTCTCTTTCGAAATGGTTGATGAAATCTAAAATGGCTGACAATGGAGAGTCAGGGATATACAGAGTAGGGCGATTTCTGGAAAGTTCTGATTCTGAAGTAGCGTTGGTAGAGCGAGTGCGAGAGAGTCGCATGACCCGAGTGTAACTTGGGCCAGGGGTTCAGGGGTTCAGGGGTTGGGCGGCCATGGCATGGCCTGGGTTAATGAATTCCTACATAACAAGGGAGGGAGAGATGTGGGGAAACACAGGCTATGTTGTCCAGTGTTCCTCCTCCTCTGTCGTAAAGGGCGGTGGTGCCGAGGCTGGCTGGAGAGGCAGACACAAGGTTATTGTTGGAGCCCAGGGCCACGTGTGTAAGGAGCCATGAAGACCGCCAGTGTTCCCCACAATGTCGCCCAGGGTCGAAAACCAAACACTGTCACAAATATGCGCACACACACACACCACACAGGCACATATGCACATGGACACATACACAGTAGTGAAGTCATAAAACCATGCAGGCATACACACCCACGTGCATAGCTGCACATGCACACCAATTAGTGTAGGCGCGCACACACACACACACACACACACACACACACACACACACACACACACACACACACACACACACACACACACACACACACACACACTCTCAAAGTCACAGTTCATTCTCTTCTCCCCTGAGACCCCCCCTCCACCTTCCCAAACTGCCCCTCAGCCTCAAACCTCCCTGGTTTCTCTGTTGCCAACTGAGAGGTTTCAGTGAGGGGTCAGAGTTGAAGGGTCAAGCAGCTGGTAAAGCTCTTAAATGGTTATTTCTTTATACTACACAGCATTCCTTCACAGCATGGGCCAACACATTCCATTCCTGTCTCGTTTAGGCCCAAAGGACAGGGCTTGGAAAGGAAATATCACGAGGATGTTTGGATTTGTTTGGGGGGGAATATCGGAAGACACAGGTGAGGTGCGGTAATAGCACTGCTTTTAGAAAAAGGATTTCGGAACCCCATGCCTTGCTCATAAACAAGCTCTCTGGCGTTGCCACTTTGCACTTTGACAATACTGCGATAGCTAGGCTTTCTGCTGAGAAAGTGAGATTGTTGCTGCGCCATGGTGAGAGCTGTAACGCACCAGACTATTGTCAGAGAGGGACAGAAAAAGAGAGAAGGAGAGAAAGAGGAGCAGAGAAAAAGAGAAAGGGAGAGAGGACAACCCACAGGGCAAAAACTGGTTGAATCAATGTTTTTTCCACGTCATTTCAACCCAAAAAATGTAATGTGATGACGTTGAATCAATGTGGAAAACTGATTAGATTTTTTAAAAGTTATCAACGTATGGGAATTTACGTCTTTTTTTCACCCAACTTTTAACCTAAATCCAACGATATGGTGAAATGTGTTGTTGATTTTATGTTAATTTCACATTAGTTGACAACTCAACCAAATGTAAATCAGTTGTAAATCAAATGTAAACCAAATGTAAATCAACTGTGCCTAGTGGGGAGCGAGACAGAGCAATTGAGGAGACTTCTAAAATCCCTTTATTCTAACACTCATTCATTTGAACTAAAGACAGGCCGATTAATTAGGGCCGATTTCAAATTTTCATAACAATCGGAAATGTGTAATTTTGGACGCCGATTTTGCAGATTTTTTTTTACACCTTTATTTAATCTTTATTTAACTAGGCAAGTCAGTTAAGAACACATTCTTATTTTCAATTATGGCCTAGGAACGGTGGGTAAACTGCCTTGTTCAGGGGCAGAACGACAGATTTGTACCTTGTCAGCTCGGGGATTCAATCTTGCAACCTTACGGTTAACTAGTCCAAAGCTCTAACCACCTGCCTCCCGAGGAGCCCTCCTGTTACGCGAATGCAGTAAGAAGCCAAGGTAAGTTGCTAGCTAGCATTAAACTTAAAATCAATCATAATCACTAGTTGTAACTACACATGGTTGATGATATTACTAGTTTATCTAGCATGTCCTGTGTTGCATATAATCAATGCAGTGCGCATTCGCGAAAAAGGACTGTCGCTGCTCCAACGTGTACCTAACCAAAAACATCAATGCCTTTCTTAAAATAAATACTCAGAAGTATATATTTTTAAACCTGCATATTTAGCTAAAAGAAATCCAGGTTAGCAGGCAATATTAACCAGGTGAAATTGTGTCACTTCTCTTGCGTTCATTGCACGCAGAGTCAGGGTATATGCAACAGTTTGGGCAGCCTGGCTCATTGCGCACTAATTTGCCCGAATTTTATGTAATTATGACATAACATTGAAGGTTGTGCAATGTAACAGGAACATTTAGACTGATGGATGCCACCTATTAGATAAAATACGGAACGGTTCCGTATTTCACTGAAAGAATAAACGTCTTGAGATGATAGTTTCCGGATTCGACCATATTAATGACCTAAGGCTCGTATTTCTGTGTGTTATTATATTATAAAAAAGTCTATGATTTGATAGAGCAGTCTGACTGAGTGATGGTAGGCACCAGCAGGCTCGTAAGCATTCATTCAAACAGCACTTTCGTGCGTTTTGCCAGCAGCTCTGCTGTTTATGACTTCAAGCCTATCAACTCCCGAGATTAGGCTGGTGTAACGATGTGATGTGAAATGGCTAGCTAGTTAGCGGGGTGCGCGCTAATAATGTTTCAAACGTCACTCGCTTTGGGACTTGGAGTAGTTGTTCCCCTTGCTCTGCATGGGTAACGCTGTTTCGAGGGTGGCTGTTGTCGTTGTGTTCCTGGTTCGAGCCCAGGTAGGAGCGAGGAGAGGGACGGAAGCTATACTGTTACACTGGCAATACTAAAGTGCCAATAAGAACATCCAAAGGTATATGAAATACAAATGTTATAGAGAGAAATAGTCCTATAATTCCTATAATAACTACAACCTAAAACTTCTTACCTAGGAATATTGAAGACTCATGTTAAAAGGAACCACCAGCTTTCATATGTTCTCATGTTCTGAGCAAGGAACTTAAACGTTAGCTTTCTTACATGGCACATATTGCACTTTTACTTTCTTCTCCAACACTCTGTTTTTGCATTATTTAAACCAAATTGAACATGTTTCATTATTTATTTGAGGCTAAATTGATTTTATTGATGTATTATATTAAGTTAAAATAAGTGTTCATTCAGTATTGTTGTAATTGTCATTATTACAAATACATTTAAAAAATCGTCCGATTAATCGGTATCTGCTTTTTTTGTCCTCCAATAATCGGTATCGGTATCGGCGTTGGAAAATCATAATCGGTCGACCTATAGTGTATGCTATATGATTTTGGCTCCAATTTAGCTGTCCAATACAAGTTTTTAGATCGGAGAAGCAATCTGAGGGCTACCGATTTCATTTTTTGAGCAAACCTAGACGTCCTGATGTTTGATTTTATCGGCACAAAATCTGCATGTAGTGTGAGATGTGCAACAACAAGTTTAGAGAACGGAGGTCAGCAATAACCAATGAGAGCTCACCAGAGAAGAAGCCAGTGAGATGACAACGTTGTTCTGCATCAACCCAGAATGCATAGACTCTCGAGCAGGAGCGATGACTACCACTAGTATGTGTTTGTACTCGCCTTTAACCAAAGCCAAAGTGTCAAATCGTTACAGCTCTGAAGTTTACAAGCAATGTTATTCAATTCAAAATGTTGGCTAGATATTTCAACGTGAATGTCTGACAGAAAACATTTGAGGCTGCTTTGAGCCACAGCTCGTTGTAGTCACTTTCAAATGTAATCACTTCGTCACATCATTGTTTCGCGAGACAGTGTGGTATCAAGAATCCTCACGACCAGGTAAAGAATCTTCTTGTGTGTCCCAGACAAGGTCTGCATTCTTTAGTGTACGTACCACTACGCTGGCAAGACAAAAAAAACGACAGAAAATTGTATTTTAATGTGAGAGGATCAGCAATGTTAGAATTTTGTAGTGTGCACCCGGCTTAAAGCACATTACAAAGAACACGCACGGATAGAGAGATGGAAAATGAGGGACATAAGAGAGAGCTCCCTTCCTCATCACTAGGGCAACCTGACATGTCTTCCTAGCCAGCGTGTGTGCACACACTCACACACAGACACACACTCACACATGCTCTATCCCTCTCACACACAACCATCGCCATATAACTCCCCAGGCCACAAAAACGTGCCCTTGGGGACGTAGTAGTGAGAGAAAAAAAATGGAGGTGCATTCCTGCAGGTGTCCAGGTAAGAGAGACAGGGCAGTGCTGAAGGAGCATTATTCTAATCCCTCTCTATTAGCCATGCTCAATTGACCCTGCCTCGTTCATATTCCTGGAATGACCCACAGAACTCACACAGAGAGAGACAGAGAGTGGGGGGGGGGGGGGTGCTGTTCGCCTCTGCCACATCGGGGATAAAAAGCGGAAAAGAGAGAGAAAATAGAGAAAAAATAGAGAGAAAAAATAGAGAGAAAGAAAGTGCAGTAGATAAGAAAGAAAGAGGGGTGAGCAAAAGAGAGAACGAGCGAGATAAAGACAGAGATTGGAAGAGAGAGAGAGAGAGAGAGAGAGAGCGAGAGAGAGAGAGAGAGAGAGAGAGTGATATAGCCCACATCTGTCCTTTGTCCTCTACCACTCGGTGTAACCACATCCAGGTCAATCAGATGGATCGATGCCACACACAAACACACACACACACAGTCTTGCTGGGGGGCACAAGCTAGACTTATTACCGACGGATCCATTTTTCATTACTGTTACCATTGTCCCAGCCGACCAAGGTCTGAATGCCAGTTGCTATCGGCTACACTTAAATAATGGAGGGAAAAGTGCCTCATCACGACCATGATTTAGGAATGCACCTATATTTATCTGCAATATCACAACAGGATGCTTTTAAGTGAGCATAAATGAAGAACTAGCTCAAGAGCTAATATTTCAAGGTGTTCCATTTATGGGTAGACCATAGTAATAACGAAAGCAGAAAGCATCTCGCCTCATCTGGTGAAGTCTGTTCCACTAAAGTGAATTGTGCCAGCTCTGCCACAGCCTCAGTCTTGCCTCTGCCTAGTTAGCACTCAGCCAGTTTCGAACCAAAACGAGTGGATTGCCTTCAATGAAAATCATACGGGATTCAAATCCCTTAAATTAAAAAGCCCTCAGTGGGGTGTCTTGCATGAAGCTTGTTGTTAGGGTAGGACCACCTGGCATGCAGGAGGTAAAAGGATTGACTCAAGGTATTCACCGGAATGAAAAACAAAATGGGGGCTCCAATGTTGGAAACGGGGGTTTAACCAATTCAGCCGTTCTTTATTTTCTGTGCGAGGGAGATTCGCTCGAGGTGAATGCTTGTTTTCAGTGCTACCCATTGTCAGTTGTACTGAAGGAAAAAACGCTTTCGAAACCTCCGGGGTCTGAAATACCAGGTCAGAATCCAAGTTCTAATCACACTTGGCCTGCACTGCACTACAGTCACGATTCTCTTCTAGTGTTTATGGAAGTGTGTTTGTGTGAGAGAGAGAGAGAGAGAGAGAGAGAGAGAGAGAGGGGGAGAGAGGGAGAGAGACAGAGAGAGAGAGAGAGAGAGAGAGAGATAGGAGGGGGAGAAGGGCATCATTAAACTACCTTGGAAGTAGGTCAAAAAGAAACCTCAGTATTTGACTATGAATTGTGTTGACTGATAGCCTTGTCTTATGGCAGGGTTCCACAACTGGTGGCTCATGGGCAGTTTTATTCCCCCCCCCCCCCCCCCAAGTTTAAACATTTTCATTGTTGGATATAAAAGACTGTAGAACACCAGGAAATCAGCTCCAAGTGATTTTAATTTTGGAAATCTGTACCCAAGTATTCCCATGCAGGACCGAGAGACGTGATCGTATACAAATGTAAGGTTTGATTGTTTTAGTCAAATATTATAATTATTTGTTGTTCCAGCCCTCCGACCATCCACTCTAGACAAAAGAAATCGACCCTCTGCTGAATCTAGTTGATGATCCCTGTCCTATGGTGTCGATTCTTTCCCGTCCTCTTTGTTTGAGGAAGTAAATTTGTTGGGGGGAAAAAAATGTGCATGTGTGTGTGTGTGGTTAAACGAGTGTGGCCTGCCCCTCCAGTGTGCCTCAAGCTGTTCAGCTGTCGTCAAGCGAGCTCAGCAAGATGCAGGCAGCTCCATATGGCACGCACAGCCCTTCCATCTCTAGAGACACGCGCAGTCTGTGTATGAGTATGTATGTGTTATTCTGTGTGTTTGTTACGTTGCGTGTATTCACACTGGGAGGTAGTCTGAAAAGACAGCCATGACCTGGGGCCCTGTATATCTGAGGCCTGGTTGGGCTAAAGGCGTCTGCAAACTAGATTCGGTTTGCTCCTGGCAGAACTCTGCCAGGTGAAGGGAACGTCTGTGCCTCGTAAACTCCCTTAATAGACCTTCTCTTGAAAAAACAAGGAAAACGTGCCATAGTACTGTTTGTTCCTCTTGAGATGATGTAGCCAGTATACACCTCTTCAAAATAGTCTGAATTAATCTAAGATGACATAAGAAATCGTTAAATCATTTCGACATTTTTTTTTTACCTTACTCCTGCAATTTTACATCTAGGTGTTGTATTTCTCAAATGAAAAAAATGTGCATGAAAACGAGTCTTCTCTCGTTAAATGACAACAAACACTTCATTGAATCCCTACTGTTGACCCATCACCGACGAAGGCTACCAAACTTTGTCTTGCCTCAACAACAAAAATAATTGCGTGCACACGAACAGCCGAAAAAACTCTTGTCAAAGACCAAAACGAAGAAGAAAAAAACGTCACAAAATGGCGTCATAATACCATGCACAAACTGTTTCTAACTGTTTCTGAGGGGAAGCACGTGGACACATTAAAGATGCACTATGCATAAATCGCTCTGCCATTTTTTGGGTCCTTAAATTCTAATAGTTCGCCTAATTTCAGTTTATGTGACAAAACAAGCATAGTGTAGAGAATCAATGTACCATCTAAACCGCTGTAAAAATGTATTTTTGATAACAAAATATATTGTCTTTTCAGCTGTTTGAAGTTGGTGTAAAAAAAAAGTTAAAGACGCAAAAACGAAACTTAATAACGTGAAGCATAAAAATTGCGCACATAGAACAGATCTACCACTTCTTAAATGTCCTTTCAAGGAGAGTGACAGACCTATAACTCACATTTCTATGTGAATTTGGTCGGGTTGCCCCAAAAAGTTACATATTGCAGCTTTAAGGGGTATTTCCTTACCCCGCGTCAGCTTGTGTCTGCCTGTGTCCACTGCGGTGACAGAAGGGGAGATGAGAATGAAAGAGGCCGTTGCCAAAAGCAAAGGCACCCCTGCCAAAACAGGCTCTCTGGAATTTTACAGGCTTGCCTATTTCTAGAGCAGAGGGCCCGAGCCACCGAGTACACCGCCTGCCAGCCAGAGAGAGCTATTTGGGTATATGTGTGAGAGATATGGCTGTGGATGATTATCATGTATTATTCTGAATGAAGACTAGGGCTACATCTGCAATGGCACTCTATTCAGTATGTAGTGCACTCCTTTTTGACAAGGATCCATAAGGCTCTGATTAAAAGTAGAGCACTACATAGGGAATAGGGTGCATTTCATACACACTCGGGGTATTGCTGTCCTGTTGTCTTTGAATCCTCCATATCATTGAGGATGCAGACATATTCCTTTGTCCAGTTACACTCCTACCTCATTTCGACTCTCCTCGCAATCTTATATTGTTTTCACTATACTGCTGTCTGTCAAAGGGATAGTTGGGGATTTTTATCAATGAGTAAGATGAACTTGTTGATACCAATATTTATGTCTCGGCGTCCAGTATGAAGGAAGTTGGAGCTAGTTTAGTGAGCAAATGCTAACTAGCATTAGCGCAATGACTAGAAGTCTACAGGAACCGTTAGCATGCTAACTGTTCCCATAGACTTCCAGTCATTGTGCTGAAACTAGTCAGCAATTGCGCAAATGATAGAAAGCAACTCCCTTTAAACTGAAAGCACAGGCAAAAATGGTATCCACAAGTTCATCTGAAGATAAAGAGCCTCAATGCCAAAATCCCCAACTATCCCTTATGAGAACAGGCCTTCAACCGGCCTACTTGGTTATAGGCCTATACGGCAGAGAAAATACATCATATCAAGCTTGAAATGTCATAAAAGGTGAAGGATGACAAATAAACAAGACATAAACAAGCAGGTTTCATAGAAAACTGGGTTGGCCTTCACCTAGTGACACAGAGGTTAGCTTCCTGAAGCTAATCTTGTATTTTTCTTCCCTCGGGCTGTGTCTACCACCTCCTAGAAACCCTCTCTACTCCCATGGGGCTGGGAGCTATGTGTGTGTGTGTGTGTGTGTGTGTGTGTGTGTGTGTGTGTGTGTGTGTGTGTGTGTGTGTGTGTGTGTGTGTGTGTGTGTGTGTGTGTGTGTGTGTGTGTGTGTGTGTGTGAGTGTGAGAGAGAGGGGGAGAGAGAGAGAGAGAGAGAGAGAGAGAGAGAGAGAGAGAGAGAGAGAGAGAGAGAGAGAGAAAATTGAGCCCTCCATGCTAACAGCTAGCTTCAATCCATTACTACAGTAGGGGGCTAAAGTGGCTAGCGAGCTGTTTTGGTTATGTAGCTCTTATGTCTAGTGGCATTATTTGACCATTCTGTGAGGTTATAAAAGCAGCACAAATTACAACATTCTCAAGCACTGTGTAATTAAAACTGTATGCAAGGGCAATGTGCGAGCATGATTAGAGCAGAAGTGTGTGGGCACGAGAGTGACAGAGTGAAACAAGTGCTAGTGCTAGGAGCTAACAAAGCTACCACAAACCTCTATTAATTCTTAGCTGCAGAAGAATTCCTGTATGTGTCAGTATTAGGGCTGCCCCCCGTCAAAATACAAAATCGCGGTCTACCCAGAGTCGTCTGTTCTTTCGACTAATCGCTTGGTTGAAATGTTAAAAGGTGTATTTTTCAACATCCTATGTGTTTTAATCTAATCAACTACATGCACTGATCTTGTCTGACGCTGTAAGCAAACTGTTTGATGAAGTAATTACGGTACACAAACGTCTAGAGGGAGTCCAACCGCTATTGATTTCATTGTGCCGGGCCTGGCTCGGGGGTTTCTACGATGTGTTCCAAAAAAAAAAGGGGGGGGAAAGTGAGTGACTGCGTGACTAGCATCCGTTGTCTCTCTCTCCTCTCTGCTGCAGCGACCACCACAGAACATCAGCAGTGTTTGTCGCGCTGTCCGTGTTGCTGAAGCATAATTACAGCCATTTCTAACTGAAAAGCTCTGTTGCCAAACTTCCAAATTTGTTTAGGAAAAAAACGTGCCCTGTTCCCTCAACCCTTGCTCTCTTTACGTGACACATGTACACACCGCATGCACCTGACCAATAGGGCCTGACCTAGAGCCTATCACAATCACATCGATAAATTGGTTCTAACAAACTCTGAACAGAGTTACACGTGTGCAGCGAAATGGATGCGGAGGGCGTGACAAATTCACAGGGGAGCGTGTACCCCGCTTGCGCATGAGGTAAAGGGGAAGTGAGCTGTGGGGAATAAATTTGGCTCGTTGTGGAAAATACGTGAGATCAAGAAAAAATAAGGTAAGGAGGACGCTCGGCGTGCATATTATGTGTGCCAAAAAGGCGCAGTTCGATTACAATATAATTTTTCAGACCAATGATAAGTGGGGAGGCAGGTAGACTAGTGGTTGGAGCGCTGGACTAATAACCGAAAGGTTGCAAAATTGAATCCCCGAGTTGACAAGGCGAAAAAAAATCTGCCGTTCTGCCCCTGAACAAGCCACTGTTCCTAGGCCGTCATTGAAAATAAGAATTTGTTCTTAACTGACTTGCCTAGTTAAATAAAGGTTCAATAGAAAATAAATAAATTACTAGAGTCTGTTGTAATGTTATTGGAAAACAAACAATTTAAAGCCTTTATTACAGCAAAGACTTGGGGTAATACGCCAATTATTCAACGGTCACTTTGTTATGTCATTTTAAAACCAAACTGCTTGATTGCATTCCTTATCATGAATGACTCGTATGCTGTGCGACGACATGAACAAATAAATGATCGATTGATACAGTAGCCTGTATAGGTATTGAAACATAGGCCTCTGTAAATTACGGTATTACGACTGAACAGGATGCTCTCTTAGGCCTACAGCTCGATGGTGGTTATACAAGACTACTACACAAAGGCTACTAATGATAACGACATTACTGAATTATTATAATTATGGAGGAAATCAAGGAAAAGGGGAGGGTGACTATTATTATTATAAATATATTTTTCGGACAATTTGGAACGGTGTAAACAACATATACATATTATATAAATTATTATATTTATATATAATATATATATATATAAATAATGCCAGAGAGCCTGGTCTAACAAAGAATAGTATAAAGCCTTTATTATAATATAGCAAATATTAAAAACAGCTGCATGTTTTAAATTGTTGCGTGAGACTTGGTGCTCACAGAATCAGTAGGCTATTGAACGAACAGTCAAACAGGCAACAGAAGCCAGATCTGTTCATTTTATGTAGATATATGTATATATATATATATATATATATATATATATATATATATATATATATATATATATATGGATGATTTATAAAGCCAGGCACATTTAAGTTTGGCTGTTGATTGTAGACCTAACCAGGTTGGGGGGGGGGGTTTCCTCTCTCCTCACTTTCGTTAAGACAATAAAGGCACGGTTCTGTTTTCTCCTCACTCCGCTGCTGCCTCCGCCGCATTGTTCTCAACACCAATAGGCTGTCGCTATAAGGCACATAGCAACACGGCCTAGGAAGAGGCGCCAAATCAACAACACACGGATGTGTTTCAGAGACGTGGACAGCGGCTGCTATCCATGCAGTAGAAAGCGCCTTTGTTTTCAAATATTCTTGTTTTTATTTGTGTTGCGCCACTGTTCTTACATAATATAACCACGTACAATTTATACTTTCAGATGCGGTTTTAGTAGCACGTCTCAGACTGACGGACTGTGCCATCCCTCCGGCCTCCACAATGCACACTCGGGCCTCAACCATGTCCACTCAGTCCACTCAGACAGGCGCAAATCAGACAGATGTCTTGTACACTATGATTTGTATTTTTTTTATATAAAAAAATGTAAAAAACATTTTGCTAGTGCTCGACTAAGACATCTCGGTCGAAAAACAGCCTATCGACCAAACAATCGACCAGTCGACTAAATGGGGTCAGCCCAAGTAAGTACAGAGTGAGTGAAAGAAGTGTGTGTTCACCAAGGCGGGGGTAGGTCAATGAGGGAGTTGTGTGTGCATGTGTGTGTGTGTGTGTGTGTGTGTGTGTGTGTGTGTGTGTGTGTGTGTGTGTGTGTGTGTGTGTGTGTGTGTGTGTGTGTGTGTGTGTGTGTGTGTGTGTGTGTATGTGTGTGTGTGTGTGTGTGTGTGTCAGACGGGGGTAGGGAGGGAGGCTGGAGTGCAGCTGGCTGCCGTCTCCCTCCCGTGGAAATGTGAACCAGCTGTGCCATTCTGGGGCTCGATCTGCTCCAGGAGATAACACAGAGCCTTTTGTACCCCTGCTCCGTCCCCTCTGACATTCTCCCCCTCTGCCTCATTCCTCATCCCCTGTGTTCTCTCTCCCTCTCTCTCTCCTTATCTCCTCCACTCTCCCTCCCTCTTTACCTCATTCCATGCTCTCTCTTTCTCACTCTCCCTCTCTCCTTATCTCCTCCACTCTCCCTCCCTCTACCTCATTCCATGCTCTCTCTCTCTCATACCCTGCTTTCTTTCTTTCTTTCTCTCTCTGTTTATTTCTCTCTCATGCCCTGATTTCTCTCTCTCTCTTTCTCTCTTCCCTTATCTCCTCCACTCTCCCTCCCTCTTTACCTCATTCCATGCTCTATCTCTCTCTCTCTCTCTCTCTCTCTCTCTCTCTCTCTCATACCCTGCTTTCTTTCTCTGTCTTTCTCTCTTCCCTTATCTCCTCCACTCAACCTCCCTCCACCTCTCACTCTCCAGTCACTCATTCGTCATTTCCCTCCTCCCTCCCTCTCTCTCTCACTCCCCTGCCAATCAGGCACAGTAGACAAGGGCAGCTCAGTGAGAGCTCAGTGAGAGGGCTAACTCTCACACCCTCACACGCTATCGGGAAGGCGAACACACATACAGACGCACACCCAAACAAACTTGAAATGGACACACGCACACAAAAAATAAACAGGGCTGTCAACAGAACATTGCAGCACTCGACAATTGCACCGAGGGGATAGTGTTTCGGGTAATCGCAGGTCGCAAATGAGAAAATCACAGTGTGGTCATTGTTTTGCTTGGTCGTATTGGGAGTATGTAAAGATCAAATACAGCATGACATTTACGCGTATTATTAATTAATTAATCCCAATTGAATTATTCAGAGAGAGAGAGAGAGAGAGAGAGGACAGCTTTGTCTCTTAGGAAATCACATACATCTTATCTCTGAGGTGTATAATGCGCACATATGGGCGAGTGCACTCACACATACATGCGGTGAGTGAAAACCTACCAACCTCACTCACTCTTTTCATCAGCCCTGTCCGTTGTCCCAAAACCCAATACGGTGTCTATCTTGCCTACACTGCCCTCCTCCGCATTCCTTCGCCAAAATAAATGACCCTGTTTAGGATGGCATTTTAATGCATGTGTGTGTGGCAGTAGGTCTCAAAGGGTGAGGATATAATGTCTACACACACAGTCTCCATGGTGGAACAACAAACCCCTGTTAAGCCAGTGTGTGGGAGAGGGATATTACAGACATGCCATTGACAAAAAGACAGCCGACGACAAAGTACCACATAACTACATTACCCACAATTACTCATCATCTCCACTGTACTTACTGGTTAAGCCAGGCTAGTTTATTACCCAGGGACAATTCAGCACTTAAAGGCGGCGCTAAGCTACCTAAGCCACAGCAATAACACTGCTAACATAGCTGCCATGGAAGCATTAATATTACATCAACACACACACACACACACACACTGACGCCAAATCCCACACCAAATCTGAAAAGATTTGACGTGGTCCCTCAGATCCTCAAAAAGTTCTATAGCTGCACCAACGAGAGCATCTTGATTGGCTGCACCACCGCTTGGTATGGCAACTGCTTGGCATCTGCCGTAAGGTGCTACAGAGGGTAGTGTGTGAAGCTCAGTACATCACTGGGGCCGAGCTCCCTGCCATCCAGGACCTCTATATCAGAGGAAGGCCCTAAAAATGGTCAAAGACTACAGCCACCCAAGTCATAGACTGTTCTTCCGCACGGCAAGTGGTACCAGACGTCAATTCTGGGACCAAAAGGCTCCCGAACAGTTTCTACTCCCAATCCATAAAATAATCTACTGGCTACCCAAACTATTTGTGTTGACCACCTTTTTTCTAGGGCACTGGCTGTCTTGCGCTGGCTCTATGCACACTCACTGGACTCTACCCACAGACTCACACACTCACACATAAATACACTTTCACAGTCTTTTACACTCTTCACATGAGCTGCTGCTATTCTATTTATTGTGTATCCTGATTGCCTAGTCCCTTTAACCCCTAACTACATGTACATTTTACCTCAACTACCTCAACTACCTCGTACCCCTGCACAATGACCTGCTTACACACACTGCAGAGTCTCTCTGACTAGACGGAGTGGCGTCATTGACTGGTCATCCCCCGTAGTTAGCGGCGGCTACTTAACCTTGGCGAAGGCGTTTACACGAACCTTTTAAACGAAGGGGGTTAACGTGAGGAGAGAGAGACGTTTACTGTAGCCGCAGGTGAATTCATTGCACAACGTACACATCTGCACGGTTGCACATCGGACTCTCCCGAACTCTCCTCTGTTCCCTGAAACGGGGACAAGGAGGACACACAGACAAGGAGAAACACTGAGAAGAGGCATACACACACACATATACACACACACACACACACATGAGGAGACACACACTGTTAAAGCTCTCGTTCTCCACAAGCCCGTTTATAACCTTCAATTAACCTCTGTCCTAGAGAGAGAGATGTGTGTGTCCCCGCTGAAGTGTGTGTGCGTGTGTGCGTCAGCTTATTGGTGTGTGCCGAAATGTGTCTGTTATGTGTGCCTATGAATGTGTTGAGCACCAAAATCAATTTTTACTAAACCCCTTCAATCAATTGTAGGCAAAGCCCTATTCAAATTCACCACACATTTCCCCCCCAGGACACGGATAATGAATATAAACCAAAGCTTGTTCAATCTAAATAAATAACTACTTTAAAGAACATAGTCAAACTAAACAAGTTTTAATTCTTACATTTTCGCAAGGGTTTTATATGTTTTTAAAAAAATCGCCAGGAATGACTTGTGTTTTATCTTAGTAACTTACAGTGCCTTGCGAAAGTATTCGGCCCCCTTGAACTTTGTGACCTTTTGCCACATTTCAGGCTTCAAACATAAAGATATAAAACTGTATTTTTTTTGTGAAGAATCAACAACAAGTGGGACACAATCATGAAGTGGAACGACATTTATTGGATATTTCAAAGGACAGCAGTTTTCAGTTCTTTCCACAGATTCTCGATTGGATTCAGGTCTGGACTTTGACTTGGCCATTCTAATGTGGCAAAAGGTCGCAAAGTTCAAGGGGGCCGAATACTTTCGCAAGGCACTGTAACACAGAGATAAACAGCACGTGACACACACAAAATTAGTACTTTGTTTTGCATTGTGCCTATGCACGCCCCTGAGCTGTGTGTTATTCACAATATATCACAGGTTCTTATTGTTTGGATATTTAAAAAAAAAAAAAATATATATATATATATATATATATAGTCACATATAGGTGCAGTGAAATGTGTTGTTTTACAGGGTTAGCCGTAGAAGTGCAGCATTCCTAGTGCAAATTAGGTTTAAGTGCCTTTGTCGATTTTCACATAGACGCCGAACCAGCAACTGTTCGGTTACTGGCCCAACGCTCTAACCGCTTGGCTACCTGCCTCCTAATATCGAACAGCCAGTGTGGGGATTAGTTCAGTGGAAAAGTTATATATTACATAGAACTCAATACATTTAACAAAAGTAACGTGTTACTTTACAACACATTTCTTTTGTAACGCGTTACAGCCAACACTGCTAACATCTAATATCTATTATGACCCTGCTAGCTGGTTCTTCTCTTCATTGCGGGCAGACAGCAGGTGACAAAGCGGGGAGATTTGTGACGCCATGAGAGACTCTGGGTGGTGTTGGGACCGGACGCGTGACGCTGCATTGGTGGCGATTTATTGGGATGTGAGCCAGAAGAAGCTATTCAAGCCTCCTTTGGAAGGCACTGGGTGAAAGGATGAACCTGGATCTATGCTGAACAAAAATATAAACGCAACATGTAAAGTGTTGGACCTACGTTTCATGAGCTGAAATAAAAGCTCTCAGAAATGTTCCCATACCAAAAAGCTTATTTCGCTCCAATGTTGTGACCATGTGCGACCATGCCAGCCCAGGACCTCCACATCTTTCTTCTTCACCTGCGGGATTGTCTGAGACCAGTATTTATGTCTGTAATAAAGCCTGACTGTCTGATCCTGGCTACCCAGGCCCACCCATGGCTGCGCCCCTGCCCAGGCATGTGACATCAGTAGATTAGGGCCTTGTGAATTTATTTCAATGGACTGATTTCCTTATATGAACTGTGGCTTGTTCTATTTTGCGTTTATATTTTTGGTCAGCATACTGTTAACTTGGGTCGTGGGGGTGAGTGAACTACCTGCTGTGTTGCTGGTGCTGTGTGTGTAACTGTGCCGTGATACATCTGAGGGCAGGAACAGATGTTGCTTGGAGCGCGCGTAGGGGAACACATGCGCAGACAAACACATTGGCACTCACTCACCCGCACCCGTGTGTGGAGTACACGAACTCAAAGCGGCACGCACGCTGAGATATGTGCAAAGACACACTCACACACAAACACGAACGCCCACCCACAGTCACACACTTCCACTAAAAAGAGCAACTTCCCAGTTCCCAATAAATCTTGGCCTCTTGTCTTATCTGCCCATAGCCTTCCTACGTGTGACGAGGCCATCTCACACAAACACCCAGCCCCACCACCACCAACAACCTGCATTTGCAAGTCAAGTAACCCCACTTCACATTCACTGGAGACAGCCCAGAGCAGATAGCGTCTGCCCTGTGGCTAGCGGCAGCGCTGATTGATAAGAAGCTAAATGAATAGGCACAAACTGGGGGCGGCTTACTGCCTGTTACAAGTTGCTGGGCTAGGTAGACATGGGAATAGGGCATAGGTGGGCACAAGAGGGGGCGTCGTGAGAGACTTGAACGAACCACGAAGACCATAACGTTGGCTGTCCGATGTTTGTCTAATGTTTGCTTTACGTTAACATCCTCTGCATCTTAAAACATGACTGACGCCCTGCTCTCGATGTGGGCGGCTCATATTGCCGCTGACAACTACCCCAGACGAGAGACTTAGAGCCAAGGGGCTGGGTGAGCAGAGAAGTAGCGGCAGCATATCCCCGAACAGGAGCGGCGACCATCTTGGAAAAGGGAAGTTGCTGTTCAGAGTATAGTGCTGTGAATTTTGTGGGGCAGAAACCTCTCTTTCTACACTTGTCCTGGGGGAATCTTATGTTGGGAACCCCCTTAACATAGCAGTTAAGAGGGGTATAATGACGACAATAGGCAGACAGAAGGGTGCCAGATGAAAAAGGAGGAGGATGAAAAAAACGAGAGGAAAAAGCAAATGGAGATTTGAAAAACCCACATTCCTCCTGTTGCTGCTTGTGTTTTACCCTTTCCCTTGTCACCCGGAGCTCGGGTGCTAAAAATAGCTAGCGAAGCAACGAGCACCTAGGAAAAAACACTCCCAGCCTCATCCCTGGGGATAGAAACCAGGGTTGTTACTAAGGCCCAGAGTCAATATGAGTGAGGCGGCACAAACAAATGAACAGAATCAATATAAAGACCTGGGCCTGGTTACTATTTTCTCAAGAGCTTTCTCAATGAAGGAGAAAGTCATTTGACCTATTGGAAACATTACACAGAGGTCTGGATAGGCCATAGAACCCCCCCCCCCCCTAACCATTGTAACGGGTGCGTGCTGGTGGCAGGGAAGTCAGGCGCAGGAGAGTGAACTTGGTACGAACGGAGCAGTTTAAGGAATATACAAAAGACCCGGAAAACCAAAATATACAAAATAAAATAAGAGGGTGCAAAACCCGTCGCACACCAGAACATAACTAGCACCAATACATACAACAAACAATCACCGACAAGGACATGAGGGGAAACATGTCCTTGTCAAGACAAGACAAAACCAATGGAAAATGAAAAAATGGATCAGCGATGGCTAGAAGGTCGGTTACGTCGACCGCCGAACACCACCCGAACAAGGAGAGGGACCGACTTCGGCGGGAGTCGTGACAACCATAAACATCAATGCCTTTCTTAAAATCAATAGACAAGTATGTATTTTTCAACCTGCATATTTATTTAAAGATATATTCATGTTAGCAGGCAATATTAATTAGGGAAATTGTGTCACTTCTCTTGCGTTGTGTGCAAGCAGAGTTAGGGTATGTGCAGCAGTTTGGGCCGCCTGGCTCGTTGCGGACTGTGTGAAGACCATTTATTCCTAACAAATACCAGAATTAATTTGCCAGAATTTTACATAATTATGACATAACTTTGAAGGTTGTGCAATGTAACAGCAATATTTAGATTTAGGGATGCCAGCCGTTCGATAAAATATGGAACGAAATAATAAACATTTTGTTTTCTAAATTATAGTTTCCGGATTTGACCATATGAATGACCTAAGGCTCTGTGGGTTCATTAAATGATAATTAAGTCTATGATTTGATATTTGATAGAGCAGTCTGACTAAGCGGTGGTAAAGCATTCATTCAAATAGCACTTTCCTGCATTTGCCAGCAGCTCTTCGCAATGCTTGAAGCACAGCGCTGTTTATGACTTCAAGCCTATCAACTCCCGAGATTAGGCTGGCAATACTATAGTGCCTATAAGAACATCCAATAGTCAAAGGTAAATAACATACTGTACAAATAGTAGAGAGAAATAGTCCTATAATTCCTATAATAACTACAACCTAAAACTTCTTAACTGGGAATATTGAAGACTCATGTTAAAAGGAACCACCAGCTTTCATATGTTCTCATGTTCTGAGCAAGGAACTTAAACGCTAGCTTTTTTACATGGCATATAAGAGACGAGACACTTTTGCTTTCTTCTCAAAAACTGTGTTTTTGCGTTATTTAAACCAAATTAAACATGTTTCATTATTTATTTGAGGCTAAATTGATTTTATTGATGTATTATATTAAGTTAAAAATAAAAGTTTTCATTCAGTTTTGTTGTAATTGTCATTATTACAAATATATATATATATAAAAATCAGCCTATTAGTCGGTATCGGCTTTTCTGGTCCTCCAATAATCGGTATCGGCGTTGAAAAATCATAATCGGTCGACCACCAGTCTTGACAGTTCATGTGATAAACTGAGGTCTCATAGGTTAAAGCAAAGGACCTGAGGTAGTGAAGAAGAGAGAGAGAAAGAGTGTCCTGTTGCGTGAGAGTGTACGTGTGTTTATTTGGGTATAGCATGAGCAAGAAAAAAAGATCAATAGAGGAGAATTCAAAGAAGTGCATCTAAGCCCTCGCTTGGAACAAAATAGTCTGCTTAATGACATATATTATATGAAGATGGTAGATGCCACTCCCTGCAGCAGCCCCATACCCCATCAAACCTTTCCCTACATGCCAGTAGTAAGAACACCCCATCCCCCCTCACATTCCTCTACACAACGAGGGGGCCTGATGACTTCCTGTCCAGCCCTCACTGACTGACACACACCCACACAAGTGGAAAATGAGCACCAGGCCAACATCAGGATTCCTGGAAGAGAGTTGTGTATGTGTGTTTATTATTAGTTGAGTTTTATTTACAGAGTGGGGAGAGGGGTGTAGTTAGCTACGGTACAGTACTATTACTCTGATTGAGGAGGGGGTTTGCTCTGAGATGGCTCTGAACAGAGACATCACTGCATGTGCGGTAGCCTACGTAAGGTGTTTGTGTGTGTCCGTGTGTATAAGTGTCCGTGTGTATCCGTGAGTGCAAATACAGTGTAAGAGCACGTAGCATGCTTTGCGTATCAATTTATCTGGGTGTATCAAGCGTGCATGGGTGCTCTACTGTATTGCCTGCCAGCCCAGGTGTCTGCATGCCGGCACATGTATACACATGTACATCCCTCCCTGTTTCCCTGCCACCGCCAGTCACTGCTCAGACACAGAGAAGGGATGTGCTGAATTGTAATCTGGTGTGAAAAATTGGCTGCGTGCGTGTGTGTCTAGCACGTGTGTGTCTTGCACGTTTGTGCGTGTGTCTAGCGTGTGTGCCTACAGTGGGGCAAAAAAGGATTTAGTCAGCCACCAATTGTGCAAGTTCTCCCACTTAAAAATATGAGAGAGGCCTGTAATTTTCATCATAGGTACACTTCAACTATGACAGACAAAAACAATTATGAATTTATTTGCAAATTATGGTGGAAAATCAGTATTTGGTCACCTACAAACAAGCAAGATTTCTGGCTCTCACAGACCTGTAACTTCTTCTTTAAGAGGCTCCTCTGTCCTCCACTCGTTACCTGTATTAATGGCACCTGTTTGAACTTGTTATCAGTATAAAAGACACCTGTCCACAACCTCAAACAGTCACACTCCAAACTCTACTATGGCCAAGACCAAAGAGTTGTCAAAGGACACCAAAAACAAAATAGTAGACCTGTACCAGGCTGGGAAGACTGAATCTGCAATATGTAAGCAGCTTGGTTTCAAGAAATCAACTGTGGGAGCAATTATTAGGAAATGGAAGACATACAAGACCACTGATAATCTCCCTCGATCTGGGGCTCCACGCAAGATCTCACCCCGTGGGGTCAAAATTATCACAAGAACAGTGAGCAAAAATCTCAGAACCACACGGGGGGACCTAGTGAATGACCTGCAGAGAGCTGTGACCAAAGTAACAAAGCCTACCATCAGTAACACACTACGCCGCCAGGGACACAAATCCTGCAGTGCCAGACGTGTCCCCCTGCTTAAGCCAGTACATGTCCAGGCCTGTCTGAAGTTTGCTAGAGAGCATTTGGATGATACAGAAGAAGATTGGGAGAATGTCATATGGTCAGCTGAAACCAAAATATAACTTTTTGGTAAAAACTAAACTCCTCGTGTTTGGAGGACAAAGAATACTGAGTTGCATCCAAAGAACACCATACCTACTGTGAAGCATGGGGGTGGAAACATCATGCTTTGGGGCTGTGTTTCTGCAAAGGGACCAGGACGGCTGATCCGTGTAAAGGAAAGAATGAATGGGGCCATGTATCGTGAGATTTTGAGTGAAAACCTCCTTCCATCAGCAAGGGCATTGAAGATGAAACGTGGCTGGGTCTTTCAGCATGACAATGATCCCAAACACACCGCCCGGGCAACGAAGGAGTGGCTTCGTAAGAAGCATTTCAAGGTCCTGGAGTGGCCTAGCCAGTCTCCAGATCTCAACCCCATAGAAAATCTTTGGAGGGAGTTGAAAGTCCGTGTTGCCCAGCAACAGCCCCAAAACATCACTGCTCTATAGGAGATCTGCATGGAGGAATGGGCCAAAATACCAGCAACAGTGTGTGAAAACCTTGTGAAGACTTACAGAAAACGTTTGACCTCTGTCATTGCCAACAAAGGGTATATAACAAAGTATTGAGATAGACTTTTGTTATTGACCAAATACTTATTTTCCACCATAATTTGCAAATAAATTCATAACAAATCCTACAATGTGATTTTCTGGATTTCTTTTCTCATTTTGTCTGTCATAGTTGAAGTGTACCTATGATGAAAATTACAGGCCCCTCTCATCTTTTTAAGTGGGAGAACTTGCACAATTGGTGGCTGACTAAATACCTTTTTGCCCCACTGTATGTGTGAGTGTTGCCTCCTCTTCCCCACATTGTCTGGAGGTTAATCCTAGCAGGAGGATTTGACTGAGAGCAAGCCAAGAGACCAAGTAGAGGACACACACACACACACACCACTTTCATCCTCGGCACACAAGCTAAACACAAGAGAGTTGGTAAGGGCTCCTCTCTCTGTCTCTTTCTGTATGGATGAAAAATGCATAAGGGCTCGCTGGCTATTTACATGAAGCCACTAGCCATTCCACCTCACTTTACATCTGAGGTGAAGAGGAAGCGGTCGCATGAAAAGCAGACGAGCTGAGAGATGCTCCACTCAGAACCAAACCTGGCCTGCGGGGAGAATATGATTGCAGTCCATCATCTTTCAGTCATTAAAATGCCTCCCTGTTCCTTAAATTGACTGTTCAACCTTAGGAATCTGCCCTCGTTTGCTTTGGCCTAACCTCGTCGGTGCGGAATTTAAAATAAGGACCACATCCAAATTGAAAAGGAATCTTTACAGTCCTCGACCTTCGATATTCAAATGTCCAAATGTTCCTGGACTGGAGAGTGATTTAATTTGTCCGCGCCGGCTTCCTCGTCCATTTAGTTATCGTTAATCAGCTGAGAGAGGACAAAATGGCAGCTATCGCCGTTACTCATCGACAGAGCTAACAAGGACACAAAAGTCAAGGCAGGAGAAAGCCAGGGGTATCAAACGAGAGAGAAAAAGAGAGTGGATGGTGGTATTTCGCTTGTAACGGCTACTGAGCTCCTTTGATCAGTATAAAAACAAAGATGACGTTCTGGACTCTTCGACTGCTGTTAATTAAGCAGGCTAGGTGTTGGATTATTCAGGATGAATGATAAGATATGGAGTGAGTGAGTGAGGCGCGGGGAGCCGTGCTTTGAATCACAAAGTTTCACCGGGCACTGTGGACATATAATTTTTTTTTAACGCTTTGGATGTGTCTTTTTGTGGTCGTGTGTGCGTGTGTGTGTGTGTGTGTGTATGTGCAGATCTCAATCTAAGATTTACCTGTAATCAGATTTCAGCAAGAAACCAGGTAGGGGGTGTTGTGTAATAGTGTATAATAGTTTGATTAAAACGTTTACGTGCTTTGCAAGAAGAACAACTTGCCTAATAATGCTGTTTACATGGACACATCTGAAAACACATATGTGAAAACTACTTCTAAGATGCACACATGCAGACAGTTGTTGGGGTTTACCTGCCTTGTTTAAGGGCAGAACGGCAGGTTTTCCACCTTGCCGGCTTGGGGATTCAAACCAGCGACTTTGTGATTACTGGCCCAACGCTAGGCTACCTGCCGAGCATTGAAAGCCATAGGCCTTGGCTAGCAAATCAACATCCACTTCCCAGCTTCTTGATGTCTGTATGCTTTTCCAGCCTGCAAAAGAAACGGCAAAAGCACTTCTCCTTAAACGCTCTAACTTTCAGGGGAACAAGGAAACCCATTGACGGCGGCAGGCTTCATACCATTAAGGTGAACATTATTTTGGTTACTGTGATCGAATTTCACACGTGTTACTATTTTCTACTTGAGCGCCATCCAAGAAACCGGGGAGGAGGAGACCCAGAGAAGGGATTGAGCAAGAGCAAAGCTCAGAGGAGGAATGCAGAAGGAAAACAGAGAGCTGAAAAGAAGAAAAACAAGAAGGGAGAGTAGGGAGAGAGGAAATCAATACCTTCTCTTGAGGAGAGGCCTATAATCCGTTTACCTTTATTGCACTGATCAACAGCATCTACATATAAGATGCAATCCCTGTCTCTTTAAGAGCCAAAATATGATCTCGACTTGGAAGCGACGTGAGGCGGGGGGAGACAAGTGAATTAATAGCGTTTTTGGTTAATTAGCTTAATTAACAGCAGTCGAAGAGTCCAGCTTTGTAATCAGCAATATTTTGGTTTGCATTATGGTTTGCATATTATCACAAACAAGGTACTAGGGTCGTAAATTGATGTTGGCTTCAGCTGTAAACTAGCAAGTAAAGTTAGCCTGCGAACCTGGAAGCTACTGGTATCTTCTTGCATTGTAAGGTGCTCTAGCCTGTACTGGACATTGTTTTGGGAACAGTAATTAACAGTTTCAACATTTCTACATGCCGTGCATTAATCAAGTGTGTTAACTTCTGTGCAGCATAATGTGATGCAGCCCAGACTCCCAGTAAGTTCAGTGGTTCCTCATGGCAGGCTAGAGCTAGCAATGAGTGAGTAGAGCAGGCCCGGTGCCCTCGCGCTATAAGGGGACATTGGCTGCGCTGATAGACAGACATGATCCTCACTCAATCAGTAGACGACGTGAGACACATTTGACAGAAGCACTGAACTTTTTTTTTTTATTATCTAGTACCGAACCGTTTTTCATCTTCGAGTATTGAAAAAGTCTACGGTCACATACTCCAGCTCTGAATCACAGAGTATTGTAACAACAAATATCTCTGTTTCTCAACGCCCACCAGAAACCATGACATTGGACAGCGGTGTAAGACCTAGATGCAGCAGCTGGACGATGGGAAGAAACAACAACACAGCCACATGAAGGGGCGTGGAGGGGTGAAGGGGGGAATGTTTCGCAAATGGCATGCCGGGACATTTGTGGAATGCTGTGGAGCACCACAAGACTTTGAGAAGCTGCCACTCGAGGCCAACTGAAAGGGGAAGGGTGTTGACTGGATACACTAACAGTCTAACAAGGTTAACTCCGGAAAATTGCTAGCATGCTGTCGAGCTTTCAATATTCTTAGCTTAATCATTGGCTTGCCACTGAGGACTGTTTGTCCCAATGTCTTATAAAAGGGACTATCTTCCCTAAGACACGTGCAACCTATATAGCGACGTTACCAAACTGATCTAATTGAACTCACTTTCCCCCGAAGGGTCTGGCTTTTTCGACAGCTTACAGCAAAGTTTCCTGTTGGTCAGAACATTGGTTTTCCGTGAAATGCGAGTTGACGTATGAAGGACAAAACTGACAGAGTTTGGTGACAGTTGCTGCCCGTACCAGATCACAGGACGTCTAGTACATATTGATACGGACAACAGCGATGAGTAAACTACGTTACCCAGCATGCCTCATTTCCCCCCGTGAATGCTGGGAGTGATTTGACAACTCCAGAGGGGAGCTCTGTGGCAGTAAAGTGCTTGGCTGACAATATCACTGGTGAGGAGAAGTCAGGCTAATGTCAGGAAGCATCATCCAACTTCTCCAAGTTGAGAGTTTCACAGAGTGATGAGTGGATGAGTTGGTGGTTCTGCTTCAGACAAAAGCAAAGCAGCTGAAAAGACGAAGAGGATGGTGGGGTTAATCTGGTAGCCTACCACCAACTACAGTTGAAGTCAGAAGTTTGCATACACCTTAGCCAAATACATTTTAACTCCATTTTTCATCATTCCTGACATTCCTGGTCTGATAAAACAAAAATAGAACTGTTTGGCCATAATGATCATTGTTATGTTTGGAGGAAAAAGGGGGAGGCTTGCAAGCCAAAGAACACTATCCCAACTGTAAAGCAAGGGGGTGGCAGCATCATGTTGTGGGGGTGTTTTGCTGCAGGAGGAACTGGTGCACTTCACAAAATAGATGGCATCACGAGGGAGGAAAATGAAGTGGATATATTGAAACAACATCTCAAAGCATCAGTCAGGAAGTTAAAGTTTGGTCCAAATGGGTCTTCCAAATGGACAATGACCCCAAGCATATTTCCAAAGTTGTGGCAAAATGGCTTAAACAAAGTCAAGCAATTGGAGTGGCCATCACAAAGCCCTGAACTCAATCATATAGAAAATGTGTGGGCAGAACTGAAAAAGCGTGTGCGAGCAAGGAGACCTACAAACCTGACTCAGTTACACCAGCTCTGTCAGGAGGAATGGGCCAAAATGTACCCAACTTATTGTGGGAAGCTTGTGGAAGGCTACCCGAAACGTTTGACCCAAGTTAAAAAATTTAAAGGCAATGCTACCAAATACTAATTGAGTGTATGTAAACTGATGACCCACTGGGAATGTGATGAAAGAAAGAAAAGCTGAAATAAATCATTCTCTCTACTATTATTCTGACATTTCACATTCTTAAAATAGAGTGGTGATCCTAACTGACCTAAGACAGGGAATTTGTACTAGGATTAATTGTCAGGAATAATGAAAAACGGAGTTTAAATGTATTTGGTTTATGTAAACTTCCGACTTCAACTGTAACAACGTTTTTTAAGCATCAAACATATCACAAAAAGGAGCTTGTGTCTGTGTCACTTGAAAAATGTAACTTGCGCCTGTGAAAATAGAAAAACATTGAAAAATGAAAATGGTTCTGGCCTTTCATCATTATTTGTAGTGACCCTGAAACATCAATTGCGTTTGATGTTATTCATTTGTATGCACTAAGGAACAAAAAATACACAGGGTAGATTCCCCACTGAATCCACGAGCAAATAATACCTTCCATTGAAAATACACTGAGGAGCGCCTGTCATTCTTATCAGAAAGCTCACAGTAATTCCCATTGGTAGAGCCTAGGAATAGGCCACAACCTCAGCAGAGATCACGCCAAGACATAAGAAGGTAGCAGTCGCAATCGACGTGCAATAAGCAGCGTAGGAGAAATACACACACACACACACACAGCAGGCAGTTGGAATGAATTAGGCCCGAGAGTTGCGAGATAGACATGTCATTAAACGGTGCAATGGAAGCGATTACAGGCTCCCTTTTTACATTGCATTGTTTCCTTCCTTGACGGCTACGGTTAAGCTGACGGAATGGCTCCTTCCTTCTGCTATGTGGGGGATCCTCCATTGTCCTTCCAATGCACCTGTTCAGTAAACCCGCTACTAATAGCCGTATGTTCCGTGCCCACAGGCAAAGCGGAGCATCATTAAAATCTGATTGGGACCACATCAAAGGTGAGGTCTAGCTCTCTCCCCTTCTCTCTCTCTCTCTCTCTTCCTTCATTCGCTCCTTTTGTCTCCACCTCTTCTCTCTCTGCTTCAATCACTCGACTGGTCTCTCTCTCTTTCTAATGGCCGCTCTCTGTTTCCTTCCTCCTCTCTCACTCCCCCTCTCTCACTCCCCCTCTCCACTTCTCCTTGACAGAGCTGGCAGCTTCAGTCTCTAAAGGATTCTGTGCTTCCACCTCCCCTCCTCCTCTTCCTCCTCCTTTCTCTCCATCTCTCGCTCCACACAGAATAAGTGGAAAAAGAATACGGCTGCACACTGCACAGCACATCCCTGGTTCCTACTCTACCTCCATCCTTCCCTCCCTCCTGCACCCCCTCAGTGTGCAGTGCCCAGGCAGCTCAGGCATAACAGGTCAAGTGCACGCAATCGCTTCAGCTAACGACCTGCACCAACTGAGATCAAGTGAGATCATACTCTCTGAGTAAAAATATCTCATGGTTCTGGCCTCGATTCAAAGGAAAAGAAGAACAAACTAGTTTTAACAAAGGGTCCTGTTTGGGTCTTTGTGGTGAGCTTGTGAAACAATAATTCCGGGTGTTTTGATGTGCACATGTAGGATACATATGATTCACTGTGCATAAAACTGTGAGAATTTTACAAAGGCCCAGTGCTATGGGTCTTTTTTGTCTCTTGGTGCTAAATGATTGAACACTACTGGTCCAATTTCAACCTCTATTATCAATAAGTAAGGGTGACATTACTGGGGGCCAATGTCACCTTCGGAGTAGTCCACAAGTGCGGACAGCCTTGTCACATGCTATAAGCTGGAGGGGGCTGATGGATAGCTAGCCCAAACACTGGCTCGACTCCCTGACCCCTAGAGATGAATAGGACACAATTCTCCATTGTTCACAACTCCACTGCTCAATGGAGTAGAGGAGAGAAGGAAAGAAGGGACACACTGTTCAGGCAGATACAGTTGAAGTCGGAAGTTTACATACACCTTAACCTTACACTTTAATCCAAGTAAAAACTCCCTGTTTTAGGTCAGTTAGGATCACCACTTTATTTTAGGAATGTGAAATGTCAGAATAAAAGTAGAGAGAATGATTTATTTCAGCTTTTATTTATTTCATCACATTCCCAGTGGGTCAGCAGTTTACAAACACTCAATTAGTATTTGGTAGCATTGCCTTTAAATGTTTTAACTTGGGTCAAGTGTTTTGGGTAGTCATCCACAAGCTTCCCACAATAAGTTGGGTGAATTTTGGCCCATTCCTCCTGACAGAGCTGGTGTAACTGAGTCAGGTTTGTAGGCCTCCTTGCTCGCACACGCTTTTTCAGTTCTGCCCACAAATTGAGGTTAGGGCTTTGTGATGGCCACTCCAATACCTTGACTTTGTTGCCCTTAAGCCACTTTGCCACAACTTTGTAAGCATACTTGGGGTCATTGTCCATTTGGAAAACCCATTTGCGACCAAGCTTTAACTTCCTGGCTGATGTCTTGAGATGTTGCTTCAATATATCCACATAATTTCCCTTCCATATGATGCCATCTATTTTGTGAAGTGCACCAGTTCCTCCTGCAGCAAAGCACCCCCACAACATGATGCTGCCACCCTCGTGCTTCACGGTTGGGATGGTGTTCTTTGGCTTGCATGCCACCCCCTTTTTCCTCCAAACATAACGATGGTCATTGTGGCCAAACAGTTCTATTTTTGTTTAATCTGACCAGAGGACATTTCTCCAAAAAGTACAATCTTTGTCCCATGTGCCGTTGCTAACTGTAGTCTGGCTTTTTTATGGTGGTTTTGGAGCAGTGGCTTCTTCCTTGCTGAGCGGCATTTCATGTTATGTCGATATAGGACTCGTTTTTACTGTGGATATAGATATTTTTGTACCTGTTTCCTCCAGCATCTTCAAAATCTTCACAATGTCCTTTGCTGTTGTTCTGGGATTGATTTGCACTTTTCGCACCAAAGTTCGTTCATCTCTAGGAGACAGAATGCGTCTCCTTCCTGAGCGGTATGGCGGCTGCGTGGTCCCATGGTGTTTATACTTGCGTACTATTGTTTGTACAGATGAACGTGGTACCTTCAGGCATTTGGAAATTGCTCCCAAGGAAGAACCAGACTTGTGTAGGTCTACAATATTTTTTTCTGAGGTCTTGGCTGATTTCTTTTGATTTCCCCATGATGTCAAACAAAAAGGCACTGAGTTTGAAGTTAGGCCTTGAAATACATCCACAGGTACACCTCCAATTGACCAAAATTATGTCAATTAGCCTATCAGAAGCTTCTAAAGCCATGACATCATTTTATGGAATTTTCCAAGCTGTTTAAAGTCACAGTCAACTTAGTGTATGTAAACTTCTGACCCACTGGAATTGTGATTCAGTGAATTATTAGTGAAATAATCTGTCTGTAAACAATTGTTGGAAAAATTACTTGTGTCATGCACAAAGTAGATGTCCTAACCGACTTGCCAAAACTATACTTTGTTAACACGAAATTTGTGGAGTGGTTGAAAAATGAGTTTTAATGACTTCAACCTAAGTGTATGTAAACTTCTGACTTCAACTGTACATAGTTATGCAAGCTCACACACAATCCGGGCATCTTTAGAACTACATTGGACAAGCATCTTGGTGCTTCAATCAACAGGCTAATCTTACACTACTACACACAGGTCAGGAGTAAGCAAGGGTTTTAAAACTTGTTTTTCCACATAATTAAAGATTTGATTTAAACAAGTTTTTCTTAATTCTTAATCCCGTTGACATCAAAGTCATTAGTGCTTTTGAAGTTAATTACAACATGAGGCTTCTTAAAAATATGGCCTGAGAGTGTGGCTTTGATGATGGCAGATCTGGTGTGGCCACAGGGCTCATGTTCACCAGCTTTCTCCAATCCCATGCAGTCTAGTCATAGTCATTGAAGCCAATGGGCACAAACCACAACTGAGGCCCTACACACCAACCACGCTCAAATCTCCACATTACTCATAAACCTCAGGGGTCAAATCGACTTAACTATGACTCCACACACTGCAATGTGCCTCCAGAATTCCAGCTTGTTGGCGGAGGCAGCCGTAGCCAAGCTCTATCATAGCATTGACCCTTTTTTAAAACTTTTTTTTAAGTCATCACATATGCTGCTACTGTTTACTATCTGTCACTCAATTCTTAGTTATATGTACATATCTACCTCAATTACCTTGTACCCCTGCACATTGACTGGGTGCTGGTACCGCTTGTACATAGCCAAGTTATCGTTAAACTAAACCATTTTTTTTTACAAAATTAAAATCACAGTGTAGTTATCACAAAACTACAACTAACAGGTTCCGATCATCATTATAAATGATTTTATTTAATAATTTTTTACAAATACCTAATGTAACAATGCTATAATGTAGATCCAAGCCCGGCAGATGGCTATTGAGTTCTTTCATTTTACAGTCTGGAGGCATAGTATGCAGCCAGCTATACAATCGTATCCCCTGTCGCCCGGTTTTTCTCCATACAGGCTGCAAAGGCATTGATTAACTTAACTTAACTTAACTTGATTTAATGGCGAAAAGGCAAAAAAAAGGGGGGAAATATGGGTACTTTCTTTATGAAACACCCTTTTCCACCACCATGCTAGAGTGACTAATTCCTAAGAACGCTAGTGCCAGATGTTGCATATATGTTCAGACAATCAGGTTGCAGCAGTCTGTTGTTTACCCCTGGCTGAATGCACGGCGCATGGTAAAAAATGGTGTTTCAGTATTCTCCTGCCTTCTTGCCATTAAATCGAGTTACGGAGGAAATGAACGCCTTTGCAGGCTGAATGGAGAATGTTTTATGTTTTATGTATGAACTGCTCCACCAGGGATATGTGTGTATAGCTAGCTGCATACAATGCCTTCGGACGGTAAGATGAAACGTCTCAATATCGCCATCTGACGGCCTTTGGGGCTAGCTGTAACGTTAGTAGGAAGAGATATGCATCTTTCAAATGCCACGGATATGAAGCGCTCTGAACGTCATCATCGTTAAGAGTTGGGGGAAAAGGCAGAAAGGGAGACAGGGAAGAGACGGCAGCAAAGTATAGCAATATTTCGAGAAGTTAAATGAGAAGGTGTTGAAATGCAAGATTTACAGTGGCAGGACTCATAAACGCCAGTGCTGAACGGGAGGCACCGCAAGACCCAACCTGTTGCTCGCAGCAGTGTGATAAGGGACGAGTGAGAACATCACAGCGCTGATTACAGAGATGATTGCAATTGCTATGCAGCCATGGTAGACGATGTCGGCTTCAAGGCGCTAATGGCATATGTAGAACCAGACTACAAGATGCCATGTTGGAAAAAACTGTGACCGCCCAGATGGAGATATGTACTGACAACAGAGAACATGGAGGAGAGGCACACAGCAGAGAACCTACCACCGTTGCTGAGAGGCCAGGACTGTGGTAGATTGAAATTACATTTCCCCCTAGTGGTCATACGCAGCACCATATCTGAATTGTGAATTCACTTCATTATATGATTTCTTCTTGTCATTTAAACAATACAAATGGGCAGTTTAAATGTTGTTGTTGTTTGTACCTTTATTTAACTAGGCAAGTCAGTTAAGAACAAATTCTTATTTACAAAGACGGCCTAGGAACAGTGGGTTAACTGCCTGTTCAGGGACAGAATGACAGATTTGTACCTTGTCAGCTCAGGGATTTGAACTTGAAACCTTCTGGTTACTAGCCCAATGCTCTAACCACTAGGCTACCCCACCTCCCCAATGTTAACAACATTTTTACATTTGTCAAATCCCTATATAACAGTAGACCACGCACACACACATCTGCAATTGCATTTCCCATCCGAATAAAGCTAGTATCATAGACACACAAACACACTTCACCTTTAGTTACAGCCCTGCTCCCAATACAGCTACAGTATACCCTTCTAGAAAAAAACATTGGTTATGAGTCGCAGATTGTGTACGTAGGAAAAAAAGAAAATCAATAGCAATGAAATACCCTCTTTGAAGTCGGTGACGCACTTGAATGGGATAAAATAGCTGACTTCAAAAGAGGCCGTAGGTTTCCTCAAGGTTCCTTCTAGCCTCGACCTGTTTAAATATAGTACAGCTACGTTGATATTTTCTAGGGGGGGGGGGGGGGGGGGGGGTTTCAAATCTAATAATCTCTCAGACTGGTACAAACCGGTCCATAACTGTTTGACTGTTCCCTCAACTCTAATTTTGTCCAAAATGCCAATGTCAGAAGACAGATGACTCTCCCCGTCAACTTGAATTCCTAAATGGCCGTCCCTTCTCTGTTGTCTTTAATATTCAGTTAGCATTCAATAGTGATGAACAAAGGTGAAGGCCAGCGATTGATCACTTTTACAGCCATTACACCCAACAAGACCCGACTGTGATTTACAATGGAGGGGCCCACCTCTTTATTCGTTTCTGGGTAGAAGCGCCTGAGGACTGATTATTCCCACCACACAGCTACAGCTGGAAGATAGGCAGATACACTGGCTCTGTGTGTGTGTATGCTAGCTAACAACACGCTAACATGAAAGATATGGTTGTGTATCTCAAGAGTAGCTAGTCAAAACAAAGCTACAGGCAACTGTAGAGTTCCATCGTGCGGCAAAAGGAAACACTGATAGAGGTTGGCAGTGGCCAGAAAACACAAACAAACACAAGAAAATGAATTCAAGTCTACACTTACATACAGTGGGGTAAAAAAAGGATTTAGTCAGCCACCAATTGTGCAAGTTCTCCCACTTAAAAACAGGTCTGTGAGAGACAGAAATCTTGCTTGTTTGTAGGTGACCAAATACTTATTTTCCACCATAATTTGCAAATAAATTCATAAAAAATCCTACAATGTGATTTTCTGGATTTCTTTTCTCATTTTGTCTGTCATAGTTGAAGTGTACCTATGATGAAAATTACAGGCCTCTCTCATCGTTTTAAGTTGGAGAACTTGCATAATTGGTGGCTGACTAAATACTTTTATGCCCCACTGTATATACACCCTATTTACTTTACAAACTACACCCTGTAGCACGCTAGCTACAACCCACCACACAGAGATACATGGACAGAGAGATTAATAATCTGCTTGGCAGATGGTACGGTTGTATTCAGGCACTCCCCCTCTGGCATGGCCACTATAATATGGCCCTGGCAGGGGCTCTGCCACAGCAGTTGGCAAGTGAAGCGGCAGGCGGCCATCTTGGGCAGAATGGGGTTAAAAGCAGCCTGACATGAGGAGAGAGAGTTTGGCTCTGGTTGGTGGAGCTGAAGCCAGCCTGTCTCTATTTATCTCTCTCTTCACCCATATGGAACCGCAAAGGAAGAATGGACAGGGATCAAATTCATTAGCCCACCTTTATCTCAATGCTAATGACAGCTAGCCCCTCGCCTGTCTCTCCATCTCCCTTCTGCTTCTCCGACAGGCTCTCTGTCTGTCTGTCTGTCTGTCTGTCACTCTCTGTCTGTCTGTCGCTCTCTTTCTCCATCTTTGTCCCCCTCTCCATCCATCTTTTCAACCCAGGGCAGCTCCCATGCTCCGCCTGTTACCCCCCTCAGACCTGCTTTTGTTTCTCCTCGTGTTCTCCCTCTCCTCCTCCACCTCCGCCCAATCGCGACTACAGATTGGGGGCTGCGCGATGACACATGTCATGTGGGGACACGCCCCCCCCCCCGTAGCCCACCATGGATGGAGAGGGAGTGCCAGCCTATGTGCTCAGTCATAGAGGGTTCGGTAACGAAGGGCGTCCTTCCAAAACGTCCCATTTCTCTGACCGGGTTATCCATAAAGTTCAAACTGCCTGATGCGTGCGTTCATGTAACAGCACTTCCACAACTCCCTCTTCCTGCTTAACACACCTCTCATATCTAGCCTCCATATTCCTTCCTAGCATGTACAGCAGCAGTCAAAAGTTCAAGGCAAAGGGTGGCTACTTTGAATATTTTAAAATCAAATATAATTAAAACACTTTTTTGGGGGGTCACTACATGATTCCATATGTGTTCATTCATAGTTTTGATGTCCTCACTATTATTAAACAATGTAGAAAATAGTACAAATAAAGGAAAACCCTTGAATGAGTTGCCGTGTCCAAACTTTTGACTGGTACTGTATATGAGAAGGCCTCTACATCTCCCCATGCAGCGCACACTGTGAGAGCTCGCTGCCTCGCCAAGGTACACAGCAGGCCTTAATCCACCAATGCCTGCTCCGCACACCCTTTATTTGTTGACGCTATCCCCTCGCATCAACCGGCAAATAGACAGCGCGAGATAACGGCCCCATTTATTTCCTTGTAAGCTTTCCCTTCCTGTTCTCCCTCCTTTGTTCATCCAATTCCCATCCCTGCAGATAAATCGGCAGTTTTTCTTTCTTAGAGCACCGCTGCTCAATGGCAAAAGGCCAGGTCAAAGCAGAACGCTGAGAGACAACGCTCAGGTAACGCTCTAGCAACGTCGGAAGCCCACAAATTACAGGTGTACGGCGAGGTATCATTCCTCTTATTCTCTAATCTTGACACTGGGGAAAAAGAGGGAGCGCGACAGGGGCCCTCAATCAGCAACTCTAGCTGCCACAAATCCCCACTTTTGTAACAAACAAAAAGTGTAAAGCGGTTTACCGTTGGAGACAATCTCTCCAATTAAAAAAAAAGAGAAATGTTTTTTCCCCAAATGTATTTCAGCGTGCGTAATAATACATAAATAAGAAGGCTGTATAGATACACCTCCCTCTGGTCCCAGTAATCTCCAAAGCTCCGTATCTCTTTGATTGCCAGGATTATCTCCACTGACACTGAGACACAAGAGTTAATTTATGTATTTTCCCCATCATTCTTCCCTTCTCAATTACGTTTAGCTACCGCTACAGAGATTGGCTACTGTTCAAAATTTGGGGATGAGGTAAGAAAAAAATAAAGACAAAAAAAATTGTTTTATTGTATCATGTATCAAGGGGATATGTTGCTACCTTTCATATGTGTGTGTGTGTGCGCGTGTGTGTGTGCGTGTGTGTGTGTGTGTGTATCTGTGTGTAGCCAGAGGTTGTGGACAACCCGAGGCACACACACGGATAGCAGCAGTGCTATAAACAAGAAAATAAGGAGCTACAACTATGCCTTCATCCCACCTGACAGGGTAACGGTTGGGTCCAAACAGCCAAGCATTTACCACAACAAATGTCTGGGAAAAACAGTCTGTTAGCTGTCCTCCTGAATACAGCGGGGGCCGCCTGGTATTTACATAGAAATGTCATACGTCGAGCTGCCTGCGAGGGCGTCTCGCCTCCGAACGATGTACTTGCTTCCAGAGCGATGCGCATGACAAAACACGTTCCTTTCTTCTCGTCGGCAAGAGACAAGCCTGTGATTCGCAGCAAAGGCGAGGGAAACAAAATGCATCTCGACTCGCTCTTTTACACGCACCACTGGTGCAGTGTCATTTGTGTATACAGGCTAGAGCACATGCCTTTTGAAAACCAGGCGCGCACTGCCACGTTATTAGAAGGAGCTCGATCTCCCAGTTGTAATTACAGTCTTTTGATTGGAGCTTTGACGGGAAAGGGGGATTATTAATACAAAATAAATGGTTTCAGTGTGTCGGTCTGAAAAGAGACGGAAATGAGAATTACGAGAAATCGTGAGGAGGCGTTTTAGGCACACTATATTTGCAACAAACAAAAAAACAGCGTCTGCATACAAATCGAGTCAAGCTCGATAGGATACCAGAAGGACTGTACGCCTTCCGGGTACTTCCAATTGGACTTGTTTGAGGCTGACATAGGGGGCTCCCTGACTGCTATGCTATTTGTCACAACCAGACGAATATCCCCCATGTACTGAGATGAACAAATGACTTGACAGAAAGGTTCTTACTCCTGTTTAACCCTAGCCATCCTTGAGTGATGCGCTGTAACAGCCGTGAGATGCAAACTCATTTCCCCCCCTCTCCTCCTTTCCCTAGCCCCCGCTCTCCCAGAGGCCCATGTTTCCATGCTTGCACTACACACAATTACTTGCATCCATCAATTATCTGCCAACTCCCATTGGTCATTCCCTCCTTTTCACTATAACAACACCCCCTTTCCCTCACTCACTCAACCCCCCTTCCCCCAAAGTTACCCCATTGCCATTCCGTTTCCCCTACCAGATGTCCGCCAGTTTTGGGGGGAGAACGACAACAAAAGAGGGGCTTTTGAATGCCCCCGGACCTACCCATCTTGCCCTGGGCTTTCTGTTTGGACACAAAAGCCAGAGGATTAACAGCTTTTCGCACATGAAGACCCCCATCTCCCTCGCTCTCGCTCTTTTCCCCTCCCCTACCACTTCTCCCCTCGGGGCTTTTTTAGCTTCTAAAGACTCAACGCCCAACCCCCCCCCCCCCCGTACACACCCCCCTTTAACCCCTATCTTTACCACCCCTCCTCCAGCTTGGGCAGGCTGTTACTACTACCTGACCCAATCTTCCACTACTGTTGCCAGTTTCTGTCTAAGTATAGCAGTAGCCCCACTCCCAAGCCTGAAGCGCTATTGGCATCACACTCTTAGAAAGAATGCTAGAATGGGGCTCTCTGGGGCATGTAAACACAGCAACATTCCCACTTTCTATAGCACTGAAATGCTAAAGCCGAGGGAAAACAAAGATTTACTATGTTTGGTATGCATTTCGAATGTCACATGTTGGCATTCTAGCAAACCTCGTACATTGCTAATAGAAATGTTAAACGTAATGTGTAATTCAAGTGCCACGTCGTGCATTAACAGAGCGTGTGCTTTTTGTTTGTGACTGAGGAGAAAGTCTGTGACATTTGTCATCTTGGCAACAATCGTTCGTCTTAGCAACATTCATTTTGCTCTGCGAGATGCGTGAAAGACGGAAAACAAAGGTGTGTTTACGTACAGTCGTGGCCAAAAGTTTTGAGAATGACACAAATATTAATTTTCACAAAGTCTGCTGCCTCAGGTTTGTATGATGGCAATTTGCATATACTCCAAAATGTTATGAAGAGTGATCAGATGAATTGCAATTAGTTGCAAAGTTAATTGCAAAGTCCCTCTTTGCCATGCAAATGAACTGAATCCCCCAAAAACATTTCCACTGCATTTCATCCCTGCCACAAAAGGACCAGCTGACATCATGTCAGTGATTCTCTCGTTAACACAGGTGTGAGTGTTGACGAGGACAAGGCTGGAGATCACTCTGTCATGCTGATTGATTTCGATTAACAGACTGGAAGCTTCTAAAGGAGGTTGGTGCATGGAATCATTGTTCGTCCTCTGTCAACCATAGTTACCTGCAAGGAAACACGTGCCGTCATCATTGCTTTGCACAAAAAGGGCATCACAGGCAAGGATATTTCAAGAACTTCAAGGAGAGCGGTTCAATTGTTGTGAAGAAGGCTTCAGGGCTCCCAAGAAAGTCCAGCAAGCGCCAGGACTGTCTCCTAAAGTTGATTCAGCTGCGGGATCGTGGATACCACCAATACAGAGCTTGCTGAGGAATGGCAGCAGGCAGGTGTGAGTGCATCTGCACGCACAGTGAGGCGAAGACTTTTGGAGGATGGCCTGGTGTCAAGAACGGCAGCAAAGAAGCCATTTCTCTCCAGGGAAAACATCAGGGACAGACTGATATTCTGCAAAAGGTACAGAGATTGGACTGCTGAGGACTGGGGTAAAGTCATTTTCTCTGATGAATCCCCTTTCCGATTGTTTGGGGCATCCGGAAAAAAGCTTGTCCAGAGAAGACAAGGTGAGCGCTACCATCAGTTTAGCAACAGCAAAGCATCCTGAGATCATTCATGTGTGGGGTTGCTTCTCAGCCAAGGGAGTGGGCTCACTCACAATTTTGCCTAAGAACACAGCCATGAATAAAGAATGGCACCAACACATCCTCCGAGAGCAACTTCTCCCAACCATCCAGGAACAGTTTGGTGACGAACAATGCCTTTTCCAGCATGATGGAGCACCTTGCCATAAGGCAAAAGTAGTAACTCAGTGGCTCGGGGAATAAAACATTGATATTTTGGGTCCATGGCCAGGAAACTCCCCAGACATTAATCACATTGAGAACTTGTGGTCAATCCTCAATTGTCGGGAGGACAAATGAAAACCCACAAATTCTGACAAAGTCCAAGCATTGATTATGCAAGAATGGGCTGCCATCAGTCAGGATGTGGCCCAGAGGTTAATTGACAGCATGCCAGGGTGAATTGCAGAGGTCTTGAAAAATAAGGGTCAACACTGCAAATATTGACACTTTTCATCATCTTCATGTAATTGTCAATAAAAGCCTTTGACACCTATGAAATGCTTGTAATTATACTTCAGTATTCCATAGCAACGTCTGACCAAAATCTCAAGACACTGAAGCAGCAAACTTTGTGGAAATTAATATTTGTGTCATTCTCAAAACGTTTGGCCACGACTGTATATGTGTGTCCTTCCTCCTGCATATGTCTTTTGGTCGTCGTTCAGAAAAGTATCTCAATTTACCTTGAATTCCTTTACTTCAACATGTTGGGGTGATCAACAGCATTGATTGAGAATGCACTGGGGGATGGGGATCCCCTTCGATACCACACCCCACCAGCACACAACTCCGACAGTCTGTCGGTGGGTCTGAGGAATACTTACAATACTTCATGTAGGCCTACATTTACGACAATTCCTTATAAGACAAACTAAGACTTCACAAATCCCCCTGCCAATGGCTCAATGGGACAGCCATCCAGTGTGGGCCCTAAGTGGAGAATAAATGGGCCAATCCCAACCTGCCAACATGACCCCCTCAGGCGTATGAATGGGGTGTCAGTGGCTCTCCACAACCTCCTAGGGGTCATAACTCTGGGTGGGGTGCCTTTTTCCGGACATAACCAGGTTTGTGAGGACGCCCCAAGGCGAAGGCTCCATCAATCTGGGAACACCAGCTGGTAGTCATACTTAACAAGCTGGAGAGCGGCCCAGAGACGGAATCAGAGGGGGCATGAGAGACAGAAAGAGCCCAATCGCCTGGCTTATCCCAGGCGGGGTGTTAATTACAACCTCTCCATGAAACACCAGTTCACATTAACTCCATAACCATAAAGACTGAGGATTGGAACAGGAGGGGTGTGTGGGGAATAGCCGGCATAGGAGTCAAACAAGGGGGTACCCTTGCCCCCTCCCCAAAGTAAATACTGCACTATCAACACATCATCATCAAAGGAACTGGAGCAAATCATTGGGGCAAACCCCCCGTATCTGGGGACGAGGGATGTGTATGCCCTGGCAGTGTGTCTATGAAGTCCCTTTAGAGCCCCCAGATAGACAAGAGGAAGTTCTGGTGCCAAAGCAAGGTCAGAGCTTGAGCTTTATCTGTCTGTGGGCAGATTTAGGAAAAGCCAGCATGAGACAGAGAAGAGACTTGAGCCTCCCGTCCTAGCTCAGGCGTACAACCGAGTGTGATATGGATCAATCCTGTCGAGTTCGCCGCCACTATTCCTGTCTGTCTTATCTGGTCTCGGGCTCTGACACTGCGGCACCCCCTAAAGCGAGCACTGCTTGTTTTGGGCCAACCCGCGCTCAGGGGAGACTCGTGTGTAAATATCATTTTGGGAATCTCGGGGTTAGGGCAAATTCTCACCTCCAACAGGGGCCTGTTGCCGAGGCCAATCTACTGATTTGGACTCCGGTGAACACGTCTGGGCAAAGCGGTCAATAATTCCACAGCCCTAATCGCTTATCCCCTGTGGCCACAGTGCAGGTGTGAGGTGGAAAGCTACAAGCAGTAACTGGAGCTTGGAAGATGGTCCGATTTATTTCGACCCTACTTTGGGCAGTTTGAATGGAGGCTACTCCATCTATGATTCACCACTGAGATCTTGATGAAGGGTTAAGTCACAAACCAGTCAAAGCCCTCATTATTATTTTGTTTTGCTCCTTTGTACCCCAGTATCTCTACTTGCACATTCATCTTCTTCACATCTACCACTCCCGTGTTTATTGCTAAATTGAAATGATTTCGCCACTATGGCCGATTTATTGCCTCACCTCCCTAAACTTACCTCACTTGCACTCACTGTATATGTACATTTTTTTCTATTGTGTTATTGACTGTACGTTTGTTTATCCCATGTGTAACTCTGTGTTGTTGTTTGTGTCGCACTGCTTTGCTTTATCTTGGCCAGGTCGCAGTTGTAAATGAGAACTTGTTCTCAACTAGCCTACCTGGTGAAATAAAGGTGTTCTCAACTAGCCTACCTGGTGAAATAAAGGTGAAATAAATCAAATAAAAAATCTACAGCGCAAGTCGTGATCCACCCTTTCCATTAACTGACTACGTAAAAGGTATCCTCCCTTAGCGACGATTGAAACCACTAAGTCCGGGTATCAAAGGGAAAAGGGCTACCGTTCAAAGACACAATGCCTCCTCCATTCACCGCCAGACAAATTGCACCCAACATCAGTTGAAGTGCACCGATTTAGCACTCAGGACAAATTAAGAGGAATAAACACAATTAGTAGGCCGAGTAAAGACGGCAGGTGCTGCACACACGTCTCTCTATCCCGCTCTCTCTCTCTCTCTCGCTGATAACACAATAGAGTCCGCTGGTGCAGCTGCTATTAATGCTGCCTGTCACCATAGCGTCCAAAGCTGAAAAGCAACAGGGCTAATTGGAAAACATGTTACCAAAAATGTTCTTATTTCATTTCAAACGCAATCAACATGGCACTGGGTGGTAAAGACTCACCCAATAGAAGAAGAAAAAACAATTAGGCCTAGTACTACATGAAATTGTTAATAATACAACGTTTTTTTTAAAACTTGGTTTGACAACGCGACATGAAGGTCCTGCAATCTAACAGTATAAAGAACCATTGCATTGTGTGAGTTCCTAGACAGGCCTCAAAGTGGGAGGCAGAAAGTCAAAACAACTGAAAACGTCAATGTTGTGCCCCTCAGTGTAATTACTATTTACTCTGACAGTGGGCCTGAAGACTAGAGTCTGGAATCACCTCCTTTTGATCCTTTCAAAAATGGAGAAAAAGCACCGTGCAGATAAGTGGGAAATAAGAAAACAGCTTGGAAAGTAATAATTGCAAGGAAATGAATTTCACAACCCTAGGGAGGACACCTACAAAGACCTTTTTACAAAAATCATATCCGGGGCACAATTCAATTAACTTTTCCCCTTCCAAGTGAGAAGAGGAAGAAAAAAAATCCCCCAACGCTTCGGGGAAATCAAAAGTTTGTTCAATAAACAGAGTTTTCAGATTAAATGTTTTCATCACTGAGCAACTTTTATTCATTTACAGCTCCTTACGGGCTTGTCAGTCATAAATGCATTGATTTGTGGTTTATCCGAAGGCAGATACAGAGTCTGTGACATCCTTTGGTCACAGTTAACTGCCTCTGCCTGCCTGGCAGCATTCCTCTTGCCTTTTCCTCTTCTTTGTTTCCTAGCATCTGACAGTGATCAGTGGTGATAAATTGTTCAATTAAAGTGACATTAAGGATGCTGGACACAGTTGGCTCGTGCCTCTTTGTATGCAAGGTGTTGTCCAATTACTCTAAAGGATGACACGTTTTCTCCCTTCTGACAATCAACATGTGGATCTCATCATTACAAAGTGGTTTATTTATTCTATCCAACAACAAGATGTAATATTTAACTGCAAGCAGATTTCACAATTTAAAAAGCCTGGAAGAAAACAATAAATCCAATGTTTTTCTGTTGACATAGACCTCAATATATGTATTTTGTGAAGCTATTATATATATATACATGCTGCATTAGAGGGTGGTGTAATATGTCATATATAATATGACAACAATATAGTCCAAACGTAAGTATTTCATTGTTATTTCTATGTATCAGTCACACTGATTCATTGTCTTTCCATATTTGGGTTTAAATTAAGTGAGAGTTTGTTCAAAAGGAACAAAATGTTGCCTCTGGAAAGATTTTAGAAGTGCTTAGATGCTAAATCAAGACCAATTGTGATTCAAATTCGATTCGTCCTACATAAAATAGGATAATTCAGCACTGCCTGTGGGCAACCGAACCGTGTCCAAAACTTTCCAGCACAGCATGCGTCATCAAAAGTTCACCGCGTCCTCACTGATATATTGAACTGATGTTAATAGGAGAGTGAAACAGAAGCTATGGCTCAACTTCAATCTTTTTCTGAGCTATAATTTAGAAATAGGCCTAGATCTTTTATGCCCAATGATTTCATGACAATCGCCCTCAGATCACGCTTCAATGGCGGCTCCTACAATTGAGCTCATCTCAAAAGGAACACATCATCAACATAATAACAGTCTTGAGATAGGCCGTCCTTGGGAACGAAGTGAAAAGCGCATATCCCCTGGGCACAAGCCTTCACCAATTGCCGCGCCGTTTTTATACGGTTGTTTGCAACACGAAAACATAGCGGAGACCACATTTAACGAGATTACTGTAGACTACATACGAGTCTCTAAACCAAAAATAGTCATCAAGGAATTCAACTTAATTTGTCTAAATACATTTGAAAGGTTTGGCTACATACTGCAACATTATTGTAGCTTCATTTACTCAACGTCTTGCTGACTGTAAGTAAAATAGAATAAAACACTAATGACTTTCTTAGTTATGGTTGAAAAGATGAATTACTTAAGAAAAGAAAAAAAGTACGTTTTGCTATAATAATAATACAGTTATAATGTAACTTTGTCATACTGGTGTGAAATAAGTGTTTTTTAAACTGTTTTCGTTTTGTGAAGTTGAACAAAGGCATCTGCGGGAAGCAAGTAAGGGTACGTTGAAGACTAACGTTACTGTGAGAAAACGTTTACAGCCTATGGATAGGTACTTTGAATCAAACAACTATTATTTTCGTTCTCATTTCTCTCTAAAAAAAAACGCAAGAAAGCCAGAAAGGAAATAGTAAGACCTTACTTTAGTGGCGTGAGAAGAGTCTTTTTTTTTTTACCGCCCCCCTCCGAGAGGTTAGTTTATGGGGGGCAGATGAGAGATACTTGAAATTCCTTTTCCCCTGCAAAAGAAAAAGCTTATGTCGCGTCCATGAAATAACGAAGTGGAGAATAATCATACATTTCAATTGGGCAAAAGCGTTGAGTCACTTTGATACGGGGAAAACCACAGCTACAATCATTCTCTTTCTTGCAAGTCTGTCTTCGGTTTTCATATCAGTCTCCTTCAGTAAGTAGATCGCCTCAATAGAACAGAAGTATATGATCCCAAATGCGAGCCGTGCGATGATTTCCATGCGTATCTGTTTGCTGCTGTGGTTTATCTCCACGTCCCAGGTTTTGGGATTTTTCCTAAATCCACCTCATTCGACTGGCGGTGGGAAGACCCGTGTCGAGTGCCCCCATAGTCGATTTACCCCCCCGCCACACACTCACACACACACACACACACACAACGTACAGCCTCCTCTCTACACTCACGTGACCGCTCGCTGGTGAATGACATTACAGAGTGGAAACAGATGAGGATTTGGGGGTCGAACGTTATTTGAAACCTTCACCGTCGACCCTTTTGAGAGAAAACTGGGCCAGGAGAGAGGGAGGGTTGCGGAAGGGTAGCGGTGTATGTGTACAACGTGGACATAGTGATCTTAAATTAGCCAGTTTTCTTACATGTGTTCTCAAACAGTCAGATGTGGTATTTTACACTACGATAGATAGGCAGGACAGTAGGCTGCATTTGGACCTGATTTGCGCGCGTGCGTCTGCCCATTCCGTTCAATCTGAACAGCATAGTGTTCCGCAAAGAATAAACATGAATTATTTGCGCATTCATTTGATCAAACATGTAATTAACCTACCATTGCTTGTGGTTAAATAACCGAATGTTATAAATTAAATGTAAATGTTGACAATATTGCTGTTAAACTATAGGCCTACACGATTGAAATCTGACGTAAAAATTCATAGTTCATAAAATATGATACACATTAAGAAAAGTGGGTTTGCCAAGGGTTCTTTGCAGTTTATAGAAAAGGGTTCTTCCCTCTTTTAGTGATAATTCAAATGTAAGTGGCTGATTAGAATATTTTGGGGGCGTGGTTTGATCACAGCTCTTTTTCTTCAACAGTGAGTAAATGTAATTCCAGTGGATTTAACCTTTTGTGTTATATGACATTGCATTGTGAATATGACCATGGCCGTTAATGGCGTCTTGTGAAAGACTCACGTTTGGCCTTCTGTCAATTCAAATCAAATCCAATTTATTTATATAGCCCTTCTTACATCAGCTGAAATCTCAAAGTGCTGTTGTCTACATCAGTTCTCAATTTTGTCCTCAGGCAGCCACAGCCATTTCAGGGCTAACACATTTGATTCAACTTGGCAATTAACACAATAATAACGTCTATGGAAATGAAACGATTATAATATGGCGTACCAAAATAAATAAACAAACCTGTATGATTCTTCAAAAGGGTCTACAAAAGAACCCTCCAGATTGAAGAAGGTTATTTATAGAACCATTCTCCATAAATGTTATATAAAGAACCATAAGAACATTTGTTCTATATAGGCACAAAAAGGGTTGTAACCATAGCAGACCCATAGCAGATCCAAACGTCATAAATCAGTCCCATTAGCCTATTTCGAAACCAAAGATAAAAAAAGTTTACTCTCTCTGAGAGTCGGTTATTAAATGACAGCTTCCTAAAGGCTCTTTAATGGGAGAGTTTTTAAACAACAACGTTGTTTAAAGACCAAAACACAATAGTGCTGTAGCTGCACTTTTCAAATCAGCTGTTACAGATCCTGTGCCTGAATTCCAGTTAGCGTGCACACACGACTGGTTCATCCTCTACAAGTACATGTTGGTGTCCGTTGTTTGGCCTGAGGCTCTGTTCAAACCGGTTATAATTGACATGAACACTTTCAAATCGAATTATGTCAACACTTCTGTTTATTAGCCTTGAGGCTGTTGCCATCCGCAATGGATATTGGACAAGAAAATAGAACAAGTGCAGGCGTGGCATGCCTTTTGGAGGAACAGCACTAACAAGGCCATTTCTCCAATTTGAGGGTGTATTTGTGCCGTGAACTTTTCAAGGGGCTCAGATCGTAATGGATTAAGTCTTTCAAATATCAATATCTAGTGTACATTCTGTGACAAACTACCCATGCGAGCACCCCCCCCCCCCCCCCCTTCACTACTCTTTATTTGAAACCCAGTTTGATATGTAACACTGTAAAAGGTAAAAGAGGGCTAATCAATTTGAACACTGAATAAAACTTCGGCGTGATTTTTATGTAGATTTTTCTTCTCCTCCCCATCCTCCTTATTCGCCGCTGCCTAATTTAATCATTCCGATAAATCTTGGAGCGCTGCACACCGCTTTTCCCCTGGTGGCGTGGGGCTTAACATGGTAAATTTCACTGGGACTAGGGAAATACGGGTTAGTGCATGGAAGGATAAAGGAGCACTTACGGCTTGACATGTGCAATCCATAACAGAGTAATGAGTCGACTACACTGGGAGTTCTTATCCTCTCTCTCTCTCTCCCTCTCTCATTGTTTTTGTTGAGGCTTCACCAAAGCTGTGTAACTGCATGTGATGCATGCCGCTGGAGAAAGTGGAAGAGATATAATTTTGATGTGATGTGTCTCATTACTAAATCATGCACATACAGTGGGGAGAACAAGTATTTGATACACTGCTGATTTTGCAGGTTTACCTACTTAAAAAGCATGTAGAGGTCTGTAATTTGTATCATAGGTGCACTTCAACTGTGCGCTAAAACAAAAATCCAGAAAATCACATTGTATGATTTTTAAGTAATTAATTTGCATTTTAGTGCATGACATAAGTATTTCATACATCAGAAAAGCAGAACTTAATATTTGGTACAGAAACCTTTGTTTGCAATTACAGAGATCATACGTTTCCTGTAGTTCTTGACCAGGTTTGCACACACTGCAGCAGGGATTTTGGCCCACTCCTCCATACAGACCTTCTCCAGATCCTTCAGGTTTCGGGGCTGTCGCTGGGCAATACGGACTTTCAGCTCCCTCCAAAGATGTTCTATTGGATTCAGGTCTGGAGACTGGCTAGGCCACTCCAGGACCTTGAGATGCTTCTTACGGAGCCACCCTTTAGTTGCCCTGGCTGTGTGTTTCGGGTCGTTGTCATGCTGAAAGACCCTGCCACGACCCATCTTCAATGCTCTTACTGGGGGAAGGAGGTTGTTGGCCAAGATCTCGCGATACATGGCCCCATCCATCCTCCCCTCAATACGGTGCAGTCGTCCTTTCCCCTTTGCAGAAAAGCATCCCCAAAGAATGATGTTTTGACCTCCATGCTTCCTGGTTGGGATGGTGTTCTTAGGGTTGTACTCATCCTTCTTCTTCCTCCAAACATGGCGAGTGGAGTTTAGACCAAAAAGCTCTATTTTTGTCTCTTCAGACCACATGACCTTCTCCCATTCCTCCTCTGGATCATCCAGATGGTCATTGGCAAACCTCAGACGGGCCTGGACATGCGCTGGCTTGAGCAGGGGGACCTTGTGTGCACTGCAGGATTTTAATCCATGACGGCGTAGTGTGTTACTAATGGTTTTCTTTGAGACTGTGGTCCCAGCTCTCTTCAGGTCATTGACCAGGTCCTGCCGTGTAGTTCTGGGCTGATCCCTCACCTTCCTCATAATCATTGATGCCCCACGAGGTGAGATCTTGCATGGAGCACCAGACCGAGGGTGATTGACCGTCATCTTGAACTTCTTCCATTTTCTAATAATGGCGCCAACAGTTGTTGCCTTCTCACCAAGCTGCTTGCCTATTGTCCTGTAGCCCATCCCAGCCTTGTGCAGGTCTACAATTGTATCCCTGATGTCCTTACACAGCTCTCTAGTCTTGGCCATTGTGGAGAGGTTGGAGTCTGTTTGATTGAGTGTGTTGACAGGTGTCTTTTATACAGGTAACGAGATCAAACAGGTGCAGTTAATACAGGTAATGAGTGGAGAACAGGAGGGCTTCTTAAAGAAAAACGTACAGGTCTGTGAGAGACGGAATTCGTACTGGTTGGTAGGTGATCAAATACTTATGTCATGCAATAAAATGCAAATTAATTGCTTAAAAATCATACAATGTGATTTTCTGGATTTTTGTTTTAGATTCCGTCTCTCACAGTTGAAGTGTACCTATGATAAAAAATTACAGACCTCTACATGCTTTGTAAGTAGGAAAACCTGCAAAATCGGCAGTGTATCAAATACTTGTTCTCCCCACTGTACAAGTGATGGAACAATGCTTGAAAAGTGTTGCTTGAAATATTTGGAAATCTTTGGGAAAGCATATTGATTGTAATAAAAAAAACAATTAACTATAAGCTTGGGTTACTATACAGATCTAATAATTGTTTTACTGTATCCATTAGAAAGACCTTAGTAACCCATTTGCTGCTTTCTGTCCTAGACTATGGTGACATCATCCATTTAAAAAAATCAATTCCTGGATGCCATTATAAGACACGTCATTGCAGACTGTATGAGTCACTAAATTGTCTGTCACTCCCAAACAGAAGATAACTGCGTATTGGTAACAATGTATTTTTTTTAAATGTACCAACTTACATTTCCCTGTATATAATAAGGAACAACTAACTTTACAATACACTATTCCTTTCGACAATGGCAGCAATTACAAATGCAAAGCGTGCATCCTGACAGGAATAATGATGATATGTGTAAATACGTATGTAGATATTATAGGTACTTGGTTTTATTAGTTGTATTAGTAGTTTTTAGCAGTAGTTTTTATTAGTTGTAGGCCTATTAGTAGTTGTACATCATCTTTTTTTTATGCTGTTAATGTATGTTTTAGTTTACTATTATCATTATTATTTCATTGTTTTTTGTATTAGACAGTAGTTGCCATATTATTCTTCTTACGAAGTATTGTTTTTTTGTTTTGTTTTTATTCCGAGCCTGTGAAGACGATATAATCCCCAAACGATCATATTTTAACAAGTTACTTTATACAGCATGGGTCAGATTGAGCCTAGTCTTGGACTAAAATGCGTTTTCAAAGGAGATTCTCTGGGAATCTGTGTTTGGGAAATTGGCACTGTATGGATTATACAGTACTATAAATATGTGGTCCCTATATGCTTTCAAGCTTAGGGGGTCAGGGTTGACATTCCAATCCAAAATAGTCACCACATGTTACTCAAGGTCCACGGCTGAGAAGACCTGTTGCAATTATTTTTTACATGTAACCTTTATTTAACTGGGCAAGTCAGTTAAAAACAAATTCTTATTGACAATGACGGCCTACCCCGGCCAAACCCTAACACGGATGACGCTGGGCCAATTGTGCGCCACCCTATTGGACTCCCAATCACGGCCTGTTGTGATACAGCCCAGGATCACACCAGGGTCTCTAGTGACGCCTCTAGCACTGAAATGGAATGCCTTAGACCGCTGCGCCACTCGGGGGAAAGTAGCTCAGATTCTCTCATGTTCTGTTTTCAGGTGACAACACATGTGCAGGAAAATGAAAGATGCTCTACAGTCCCCCTCCTCCTCTATTCCTCTGTGTCACCCAGAGGGGTGGCAGCGGCAGCTTGCAACTTCAGTTACTTAGAGTTCCTCATATGGCACTATTTACTCCCCCTGTGATGGAGAGTTTGTCAGGTAGGTCTAGGAGAAGAAGAAGAAGAAGAAGAAGGCCCCAGGTACAAAACACATTTATTTCCAGCCAAATGTCCCCTAGGGGCTCCCTCTCCCCGACACTTAACACTCAAATATATTCTCATCTTTTTAGAGGAATTCGCACCATTTTCATCTTGGCGCATGGACACAGAGAGCTGAGGACTGTAGCTTTGTGAGGGAGCAGTACTGGGGCTGCTGCTGATAGCTCGATTGGTTTCCACATGCACACACACACACACAAACACAATCACAGGCACGCCAGTGGCTCTCAGTGCAATTCAAGATTAGGGAGGGCGCTTTTTTCGTGTGCATGAATTTGCCCTACAAAATTAAAATTTATAATGTAGGTGCACAGGTGATACCGTCTAGCTGATCTGGGGTGTAACCTTTTGTCCAAACAGTTGCAGAATGTGAAAGGACAAATTCAGGTAGGTCCCTCCCCATTTCGTTGCATTTGCTTCTGTTTAAGAAATATTTAGCCACCGAATCGGTAGAATCAATACACCCCTGATCACCCACACACCGTTCACAGCTACATACAGCATCATCACTTTGCTCATTGTATAATTCCTTCTCACATCTACGAGTTCTCCGACCTCTGACCTTTTACCTTCGCTTGTGGACTTTAGTGCTACACAGCCTACATCGTTGTCACTATATATATTAACATTATATTCAACAAACTAGAACTAACACGTTAGTAAACCCACAATCCAATCAATGTGTACAATCATGCAGTACAGTGTACAACAAGCAGTTTAGCAATTACACTGGCGGGCCCTAGTGGCAATAAATTAATACAACTGAAAGCTTATCTTGAGTTGGAAGAGTTGCAGTGTTGAATAGCCTTAGCCAGCTAGCTAACATAGCATTCCTCTCTGTTTGAGTCAGGTTGTCGAGTAGGTTAAATTAGCCGCATTAGCTAAGTAAGTGAAAGGTAAACTAAGAAGAGAAAATCTAGATTGAATTATTCAATTCAATTTAAGGGATTTATTGACATGGGAAACATATGTTAGCATTGCCAAAGCAAGTGAAATAGATAACAAACAAAAGTGAAATTAACAATAAAAACATTAACAGTAAACAAACCCTCAAAAATTCCAAAGGACATTTCCAATGTCATATGTGCAAATAGTTCAAGTTCACAAGGGAAAATAAATAAACATAAATATGGGTTCTATTTACAATGGTGTTTGTTCTTCACTGGTTGCAACAGGCCACAAATCTCGCTGCTGTGATGGCACACTGTGGTATTTCACCCAGTAGATATGGGAGTTTATCTAAATTGGGTTTGTAATAATATGGTCATGCATTTGGCAGGAGGTTAGGAAGTGCAGCTCAGTTTCCACCTCATTTTGTGGGCAGTGTGCACATAGCCTGACTTTTCTTGTGTAACAACGGCACTGGAGAAGAAGGCTAACGTTTTACGTGTCCCCAACCGATTGTGCTTTTTCGTTTGTTTATTTGAGTTGTTTGTAACTTATTTTTTTACTTATTTTGTACATAATGTTGCCACTATCGTCTCTTATGACGAAAATAACTTCTGGACATCAGGACTGTGATTACTCACCACGGACTGGTAGAATCCTTTTTTCCCTTTAACAAGTCTGACGAGCCCGACGCGAATGATATACTGCTTTCTCGGGAACAGGCCCAGATCCCTGTGATTTGCGTGAAGAAGAGGCAGAGAAAAGGGGGCCAGAGGGCAGGCTGCCTTCTTAGAATTCGTAGGTGATCGAATAAACCTCCACTTCCTTCCATTCTGCTAGCAAACGTGCTATCTTTGGAGAATAAAATAGATGACCGATGCAAAAGATTAAAAAACCAACGGGACATTCAAAACTGTAATATCTTATGCTTCACGGAGTCATAGCTGAATGACGACACTATCAACATACAGCTGGCTGGTTATACGCTGTACTGGCAGGATAGAACAGCGGCGTCTGGTAAGACAAGGGGCGGGGGACTATGTATTTTTGTAAATAACAGCTGGTGCACGATATCTCAGGAAGTCTCAAGCTATTGCTCGCCTGAGGTAGAGTATCTCATGATAAGCTGTAGACCACACTATCTACCTAGAGATTTTTCATCTGTATTTTTCGTAGCTGTTTACATACCACCACAGACTGAGGCACTAAGATATCATTGAATGAGCTATATTCCGCCATAAGCAAATAAGAAAATGCTCACCCAGAGGTGACGCTCCTAGCAGCCGGGGACTTTAATGCAGGGAAACTTTTATCTGTTTTACCAAATTTCTATCAGCATGTTAAATGTGCAACCAGAGGGAAAAATACTCTGGACCACCTTTACTCCACATACAAAGCTCTGCCTCGTACTCTATTTGGCAGACGGATTACCAGGACGTGCACTGCGTGCATGCGCTGACCAACTGGCAAGTGTCTTCACTGACATTTTCAACCTCTCCCTGTCCAAGTCTGAAATACCAACATGTTTTAAGCAGACCACCATAGTGCCTGTGCCCAAGAACACTAAGGTAACCTACCTAAATGACTACCGACCCGTAGCACTCACGTCTGAAGCCATGAAGTGCTTTGAAAGGCTGGTCATGACTCACATCAACACCATTATCCCAGAAACCCTAGACCCACTCTAATTTGCATACCGCCCCAACAGATCCACAGATGATGCAATCTCAATTGCACTCCACACAGCCCTTTCCCACCTGGACAAAAGAAACACCTATGTGAGAATGCTATTCATTGACTACAGCTCAGCGTTCAACACCATAGTTCCCTCAAAGCACATCAATAAGCTACGGACCCTGGGACAAAACACATCCCTCTGCAACTGGATCTTGGATTAGCCCCCAGATGCTAAGGGTAGGTAACAACACATCCGCCACACTGATCCTCAACACAGGGGCCCCTCAGGGGTGCGTGCTCAGTCCCCTCCTGTACTCCCTGTTCACTCATGACTGCATGGCTAGGCACGACTCCAACACCATCATTAAGTTTGCCGATGACACAACAGTGGTAGGCCTGATTACCGACAATGACGAGATAGCTTATAGGGAGAAGGTCAGAGACCTGGCTGTGATCAAGACCAAGGAGATGATTGTGGACTACAGGAAAAAGAGGACAGAGAACGCCTCCATTCTCATCAACTGGGCTGTAGTGGAGCATGTTGAGAGCTTCAAGTTCCTAGGTTTTCCACATCACCAACAAACGAACATGGTCCAAGCACACCTAGACAGTCGTAAAGAGGGCACGACAAAACCAATTCCCCCTCAGGAGACTAAAAAGATTTGTCATGGGTCCTCAGATCCTCAAAAGGTTCTACAACTGCACCATCGAGAGCATCATGACTGGTTGCATCACTGCCTGGTATGGCAACTGCCCGGCCTCCGACCGCAAGGCACTACAGATGGTAGTGCAAACGGCCCAGTACATCACTGGGGCCAAGCTTCCTGCCATCCAGGGCATCTATACCAGTTGGTGTCAGAAGGAGGCCCTAAAAATTGTCAACGACTCCAGCCACCCTAGTCATAGACTGTTCTCTCTGCTACCGCATGGCAAGCGGTACTGGAGTGCCAAGTCTAGGCCCAAGAGGTTTCTAAACAGCTTCTACCCCCTAGCCATAAGACTCCTGAACATCTAATCAAAAGGCTACCCAGACTATTTGCATTGCCGCCCCCCCCTCTTTTACACCGCTGCTACTCTCTGTTGTTATCATCTATGCATAGTCACTTTAATAACTCTACCTACATGTACATATTACCTCAACTAACCGGTGCCCCCGCACATTGACTTTGTACCGGTACCCCCCCCCTGTATAAAGTCTCGCTATTGTTATTTTACTGCTGCTCTTTAATTACTTGTTACTTTTATTTCTTATTATTATCCGTATATTTTTCCACTGCATTGTTGGTTAGCAGCTCATAAGTAAGCATTTCACTGTAAGGTATTGTTGTTGTATTTGGCACATGTGACTAATAACATTTGATTTGATTTGATTTGAAATCCAGGTCTGCCTACGGTGGCCTTTCTCAATAGCAAGGCTATGCTCACTGAGTCTGTTTGGGTCAGTCACAGTGGTCAGGTATTCTTCCACTGTGTACTGCTGTTAGGGGCCAAATAGCATTCATGATTTTTTTGTTAATTCTTTTCAATGTGTCAAGTAAGTATTGTTTTGTTTTCTCATGATTTTGTTGGGTCTAATTTTGTTGCTGTCCTAGGGCTCTGTGGGGTCTGCTTGTGTTTGTGAACAGAGCCCAAGGACCAGCTTGCTTAGGGGACTCTTCTCCAGGTTCATCTCTATGTAGGTGATGGCTTTGTTATGGTTTGTGAATCGCTTCCGTTTGTGAATCGCTTCCTCCTGGTGGTTGTAGAATTTAAAGGCTCTTTTCTGGATTTTGAAAATTAGCGGGTTTCAGAAACTCGTCACAATTACTGTGTAAGTCTACGGTGTTGAGAACCTTGAGCGTCCTAGGCTTTGTATTGAAGTCAATGTACCCAGAGGAGGACGGAAAATACCTGTCCTCCGGCTATACCATGGTGCTACCCTAGAGGCTACTGTAGGCCTTCATTGCAAAACAGTGTGTTTTATTCAGTTATTTAGTAACGGGAATATATTTAGCATTGTTGTATATAAACAGGATAACTTCTTTGTTGTTTCACAATTTTTGTCTTCTTCAGATATTCGCTGAGTAGGATGGTCCTCCCCTTCCTCCTCTGAGGAGCCTCCACTGATGCACACACACATGCACACACCCAAATGAACAGAGAGAGAGAGAGAGAGAGAGAGAGAGAGAGAGAGTGAGGGAGAGGAGACAGGCCGAGCCAGGAGCAGGAAGAGAGGCAGACTGACAGCTATTAGAGCAGAACGATGCTTCTCTTATCTCCACGGCGATAGAGATCTACAAAGGCCTCGGCTAGAGATTATGAATTCATTACCTCGATACACAAGCAGAGGAATGGGTGGGGGTGTGGAGCGATGAAGGGAGGGGGGTCATTTGTGCTAGATTTTCTATTAATATTGACTGTGGGCCTGTGACTGGGCATTTGATTTGGAGATAGGGGTGTATTGTGAGTCGAGATCAGTTCTGACCTCTTTGTGTTAGTGCAGAGCTGTCCAAACCTGTTCCTGGAGAGCTACCGTCCTGTAGTTTTTCACTCCAACCCTAAATTAGCACACCATTTTCTAATAATTAGCTGGTTGATCAGCTGCATCAGGTTTGTTACAACTGGAGCTAGAGCGAACACTCTCTAACACTCATCAGTGGAACAATGAGTGTGGTCTATGTGGAGGAAATGGGTCCCTCCCACCAGGAAATATGAGTGGTTGAAAATAATCGACAGACATATTACTAGACAGCACAGAGGAAGCTATTAACTGTGTGCATTTCTGAAATCAAACACATTTACCTCTATCGTTCTTGTTCTCTCTCAACCTCTCCCTCTCTCTATTTTTCTCTCTCAATGACTCATCCTTGTTCTCACTGCCTATCTCAGTCCTTTCTTCACCTCAGCTTTTGTTGAACTCAACTGCCATTTGCCAGTGTGTGAATACCATGGAGAAATCCACAAGTGGAGAGAAAGAGCTAGAGGAAGAAAGAGAGAGAGAGAGCAAGAGGAAGGTGTGTAAGTGAGGGAGAGGCAGAGAGAGGGAGAGGGAGAGAAAGAGGAAGACGAGTAAGTGAGTGAGAGAGAGAAAGAGAGAGAACAGTCAGCTTTCCACACCTCTATGAGAGGAGAACTGTTTTGTGAGTGATGAGTGAAGCCAGGGGCTGTTTCTCTCCAGACCTTTGGCTAACTTGCTGGCTGGTTGGCTGTGTCCTTCTTATTTGGTGCAGGGGGAATATTGGACTGAGGGAGCCACGGCACTCTGTTTACACATGGGTTCACGAGGTCAGCACAACGCCGCTGCTGCAGAGCAAATACAGCACTGCTCACCACTGACACTGACTGAGGCATTATGGGGGATTCTACTCTCACACTGACAGACTAGAGTGGGGTCAGCCTGTGCATGGTTAGACCTGCCCGTTCGGGTTCTTGCACTGTGTACCCACATGAAAAGATACTACAGTTTACTCTAGAACACTACAGTACTTACTGTAGAATTATGTAGTAAACTGTAGTATACTGTAGAATACTTTACTTCACATTGTAGTATACCTCGACCAAATCCCCCACTGCTATGTTAAAGATAATAAAACAAAACACTATATTAAATACTACAGTAATGTCTGCAAAAACACTACAGTAAATACTACAATATACTACAGTCCATAAAAATGCTACAGTAATTACTATAGTATATAACTACAGTAATTTTTACTACATGATTTAGACTATAGTGAACTGTATAACTACAGTATAGTACAGTCATGTCCGCAAAAAAACAGTAAATACTACAGTAAAGTCTACTATAGTATTTAACGATAGTATACTATAGTATTTTTCATGTGAGAATGAGACAGGTGTGAATGTAAATATAAACTGTTTAACCGTGCACATGCATGTACACTCATAAACTGTGAAAACACATCCCGAAACACCAAGACAAGTACGACACCAACACAAGGACATAGCTAGAGCCTGGAGACAACACCAATGGAAAGGGCTCGATGAAAACAACATGGCTGCCTCAGAGAGCATGGCTCTACCGAGCAGTGTTTACACTGTGGCCCGACCCAGGCAGAGAATGGATTCAGCCAACACAGCACTGTGCTCTCAACCAGGGCTAATTGAGGCTGGCAAGTCTGAGCCGCAGACCATTCGCTCTGCCTGTCTCAGGATTAGTAGGCCGGGCCCTCGAGCACCGCACAACTGGTCCGGCTTTGTTAATAAAATGCTAAATGATAGCATCTCCAAACTAGATTTTACCGTATAGGCTATACCCGCCATTGCCAACCATTTCTCTTTGTTTGTCTGTCAACTCGGGAAAAGATGTGTGAAAGTGTACTGCGGTGGCCTGAGAAAGTAGTTTTTCTTTTTTGTGCAGTGGTAAAGTTTAAGGTTGTTTGAATTCCAGGGACTCATGCTAATGTGAGGTTAGGAGCCGTACAAAATGGTTGTCATTTGTGAAATTAACAGTTGGTTTGAATTGAATAACCGTTATGAATCCTGGCTGGTTTCCAAAATGGGATACGCACAACACAAAGCCCTTAACGAACAGACAAACAAACAAACTCATGTAACGCCTTGGAATGATTACAAATATTCCCCAAACAATATGAATGATCCTCTTTTAAAATGCGACACACTGCTTAAGCTGGATCTGCATTACTGGTGGGGGGAACATCTAAAAAGGAAAATACGCCTTTTGATTCCCAAATAGCATGAAATTATATACGCCGGAGGAATCAAATTCATTACCTCAAGACTTAGTTAATTTACATTTCTTTAAACACAGCTGTAAATAATTGGAGCGTTCATAATTGAATAATGGTAGTTTATTTCCAGGGTTGCACAGGGCAGCTGGTCTGGCACATTGGGGCGGCAGGGTAGCCTAGTGGTTAGGGTGTTGGACTAGTAACCGAAAGGTTGCAAGTTCAAATCCCCGAGCTGACAAGGTACAGATCTGTCGTTCTGCCCATGAACAGGCAGTTAACCCACTGTTCCTAGGCTGTCATAGAAAATAAGAATTTGTTCTTAACTGACTTGCCTAGTTAAATAAAGGTAAAAAAATAATAAATAAAAAACAGACTATCAAACAAGTCCGCCATGCTAGCTGCCGCTAAAACAGAGCGCCGCCGTCCAACCCAATGCTAGTAGTAAAGATGAACACGCTAGAGCCCTCATGAGCACTACTCTTTCACTTCTATCCATACTAAAGCCCACCCAATGGTAGGTAGTACTCCTTGTTCATTCAGGTGCATAGCCCTTAAAGAATTGCCCATTCGAGCCTAATCTAAGCACTAAGCAGTTAACCCCCACAATCACAATAAAATGACACCTAGTTAGCCAATACCACAGCTTGTGAAGGCCCCAACACCTTGTCAAGAAGATAAACAAATGATCCGAAAGATTTTAGGCAAAGTTAAGCATCCTGTGCATTCTTTGAATAGTCAGCACGTTAGGACATTTTTGGATGGCTGTTATTCTTAATCTTCATTTCAAATGCCCTCATTGCAAAAAAATGTATTCCCATTATTGTATGCACACACACGCACGCACACACTTTCTCACCCAGCCCCCACACACACAGATATCACCCCCCCACTCACACACACACACTCCTCCTCCCTTCCCCCAACCACACACACTCGAGCCCCCTGGCCTCACCCACTGCCTCCCTCCCTCTGCTCCCAGTCTCTTCCACATTGAGTGCTGCTGCTGCTCCGGAGGGTCCAGATGTGGCACTTCTCTGTTCTCCACTTTCACAGTTAAACGAAAGCAGGTCATCGAGGGCCTAAGTATCATCTCCCTCAACATGCTGAATGCGGCTATTAATACGGCTGCTTGTGAGCCTTAAGACAGTGTTGGAGAATGGCCTGCTAGTGCTGACACCAAGAAACCATCTGTCTGCCTAGTTGCTAACTATACGGTAGTGCTGACATCCCTAACCTAAGTGCGGACGTCCATTTTCTTCTGTGTCCCATAAGAGTAGGCTTTTATCTTTGTTTTTGCAAGCGTAACATGCAAATAAATCCACCAAAACTATGTTAAATGGAAGATTAGTGCGGAATTGTAATTTCAATCAATATAGAGTGGATAAAGTATGTTATATGTTAAAGTTGATGTCAATGAGATTTGTCAATATTTAAAAACACAGGTAGCTAAGATATTGCCCAGACGGAAGCAGTGCATATCGATAGTAAAAAGTTAATGCCCTCCAACCTAAACGATGGGTAAATGTAAGATCACGTGCGTAAATAGAAGATTTCCATCAGTGTTGAAAGTACGAAGATAATGACATTTGTCAGTAGTCAAAAACCGAGGTAATACCCAGAAGGAAGCAGTGAATACTGGAGAGTTGGTGTCTGCCAACCTAGGGAAATGACTGGACTACAGAGGGTAAAACACGCTCCTCAACATTAACCTGCTCTGACAGTTAGATGATGGTTCTCTCTCTTTTGGACACAGCTGTCAATACAGATGGATGGCCTGCGCAGACGGGGGAGAAATTAACCTGAGTGGCGGCACTCTGACCTCTTACTACAGACACACACATCTGATAGAGTGGAAATCATTGGACTGATGGTTGACTAGTAGAGGTTGTTACTACTACTACTACTACTACTACCAATCTGCTAATAATATCACAGCAAATACTCAAATATTTAAAAAATGTAGTAGTGTAGTAGTAATAGTACTTCTAGTAGGTTGAGAAGTAATGATTGTTGGGGTTTTGGCATTTCTAATTCTATAGTACCATAGTGGTAATAGCACCATTTTAAAGTACAGTAATACTGGTAGACATAGGCCTAATAGGAATCTCAGCTGTAAAGTTGGAGAGTGTTTACGCAATGTTTTTGAGGTAGAAAGTGCAATTGATTCTTATGGGGCCAGAGAGAAATTCGAGCTGGAACAGAATTAGGCCACTATAACTGCTGTTTCTTCCCCCTCCCTCCAAGATGGATGAGGCCCGGGGCCATGCAAAGTTTAGAGCCACTTACCTCTCGTTTGTTTTCAAAAGCCCTTTAGCTTCATATCTTCAGTTGTTTCAGTGGCGTTTGTCTTCTCCTTTTTGCTCAAGTGTACCTTTAACCAGAGAGGGAGAAATGAAAGAGAAATGTTAATGAAAGGGACTGCCAAATGAACGGCCTCTTTGAGTGGAGAAACTTAGCGCCTAGATGATTTTCACTTTTTTTCCCCCTGCCCTTCAGTGTTCGAATCGCAGGGCTCGAACGAGGCAAGGCTGATTGCTAGAGAACATTGCTGGAGTGTGAATCTACATTAAATTCCACTTGCATAAAAAAAAAAAAATATCATCCATAATGAGGGCCTGGCCAGAGTGTGTGTATACGTGCGTGTACATGTCCATGTGTGTGCACATAGCCTGTATGTATGCGCGCTCGTGTGTACATTTGACTATGCATGCGTGCTTGGCAAGTTCATCTCTCTCTCTCTCCTATGTCACACACACACACCTCCACTCAATATTCTGTCAATACTCTCAGTAAGCCTGGAGCCATAGGCACCACTGTCTTGTGTGTGTGTGTTGTGGATGCTTTGCTCACTGGGGGGAGAGGGGTTATCTTTACCAAAGGTCAGAGTATCTCATCATTAAAAAAGGCCCCAGGATCACTCTTATAAGACATTACAATGAATACTGTAGTAATATGATTATGAAAAGGTATATATTATATATGCCAGCCTGACACCTTGTGTGTTCCAGGGCAGCCGCGGTTGCATTATGACTGAGCAACACTGAGCGGAAAGGACTTTCTTCTCCCTCGATTTCTCTTACACCGCCCTTTGTCCCCTCCCTCCCTCATTCTCTTCCTTGTTCTCTCAGCTCAGTTCATAGACAGGCCCCCCAGCAACCCCATTGTTACCACGACAACCAGCCAGCAGGGAGACATGATTCCTCATCCTGACGGGCCGCTTGAATTCCAGCCCGGCCAATCATAACAGCTAAAAGGGGTTGTGCCTAGTCCCCAGTGGAGCTGGGCTGGGGCACAGAGAGGAGGACGCGGAGGGGGGTATGTACAGTGTGTGTGTGTGTGTGTGTGTGTGTGTGTGTCTGTGTGTGTCTGTGTGTGTGTGAGAGAGATAAAGAGAGCAAGAGAGAGACAGATAGAGAGAGAATGAGAGAGTATCTGTGTGTGAAAGAGTGTGTGTCTGTGTGTGTATATGTGTGTGTGTACACATGTGTGCATGGAGGGGGTATGGCAATCTGGGCTCCAGTGTGTCCTCCCCTTCGCAGCTAATCTGCTGCCAAGAGGAGCGCAAAGGGAATTTGTTTAATGTACGGCATCTCTGCACACGGTGTTGCACTACTGCTGCCCCGCTCTCTTATGTTACAGGCTAACAATGTACAAAGGCTAACGCTAGGCTAATGCTATGGCTAAAGCAGTGCTGTATCCTCACATTTTGGTATGAAACGAGGGCGAGGCCGCATCTCCACCCATGAGGAAAGAGCTCTCCGGTTTGTTTTCTCATGACCCTGCAACATATTGGCATGAAGTTTAGTCACCGCTGAGACAGATGGCCAAGCATCATGGTGCACAGTAAATTGGGAGATGGTGGAACGCGGATGAAAAGACATCTCAGTAGAGCCTGCATCCTGTGATTTTCTCACTCTGTTTTTCTTTCTCCAGTACTGTGACAGGATTGGTGTAGTGAGGCAAAGGCGTTTGAGTCCTTTTGTAGCTTTTGTAGCTCAGTTGGTAGAGCATGGCGCTTGTAACACCAGTGTAGTGGGCTTGATTCCCGGGACGACCCATATGTAAAATGTGTCTGCTGAATGGCATGTATTATATAATTATATACAATGAGTGTACAAAACATTAAGAACACAGTCCTAATATTCAGTTGCCCTCAAAACCGCCTCAATTCGTCAGGGCATGGATTCTACAAGGTGTTGAAAGTGTGCCACAGGGATGTTGGCCCATGTCGACTCCAATGCTTCCCACAGTTGTGTCAAGTTGGTTGGATGTTCTTCGGGTGGTGGAACATTCTTGATACACACGGGAGACTGAACATAGGCTCTTGACACGAAGGTACTTGTGTCTTGCCCATTCACCCTCTGAATGGCACACACACACAATCAATGTCTCAATTGTCTTCAGGCTTAAAAATCCTTCTTTAACCCGTCTCCTCCCCTTCATCGATACTGATTGAAGTGGCTTTAACAAGTGATATCAATAAGGGATCATAGCTTTCACCTGGATTCACCTGGTCAGTCTATGTAATGGAAAGAGCAGGTGTCCAGAATATGTTGTACACTGTGTATATTATCAGATTTAGCACATGGACCAAAATACAAACACCACAAATGTCTGACCTATTCAAGGAATGTGTCTCTGTCAACAAGTGTTGTACTTGTAAAGTAAAAAACCCACCTTTACTAGTGGGTTGAATATATTGGATGAATGAAATAGCACCACCAGCTTAAGCCCCGGTGTCTGCATTCTGCACTGTATTTGGTGTTTGGGTGGGTGTATGCCCCCTGTCTCTCCAAATGAGGTTCCTCCACCACACACACATGCATGGCATGCACACACACACACACACACACACACACACACACACACACACACACACACACCGAAAGTCTTTGACTGGAAAAGGACATAACCAAAGCAACCTCCATCACCCCCCACTCCCCGGTCTCACCACACCTGTCACCTTGTGTGACCCTGTCGTCCCCTCGCCCCTCCCCTCCCCAACCCCCCCTCCCTTCTTCAATGTTCTGAGGGCATAAAGTGATTGTTGTGACCCACAGCAATTAAACCTGGGCCTCTGCCACGGAGCCGGGGGTTTAGGGAAGGGGGTGGGGGGGGGAGGGGCGAGGGGACAACAGGGTCACACAAGGTGACAGGTGTGGTGAGACCGGGGAGTGGGGAGCTCACCTAAGCTCCTCTAATATATTGGACAGATAGAGGATCTGTGCTCTTGGCAGTCGTCCACTGTCTACCGGCGGACGGAAGGTCAGTCACTCACTCATCCCCTTTCTCTTTTTATTTCGATATATAGGTGAAATGACGTTATCGAAAATAAATAGAAACAACACCCTATGAATGCAAAGAGTAAATATTACATGGCTTAGGAGATACATCAGCGGTGTAATCCTGTTTAGTAAAATGAGATGAAAAAGAGAAAAAACATTTCATGCAGATTGTAGATGATATTTCAATGGCATTGGAAGAATGGAGCGCTGAGGAGTCCGTCAAGGCCTTCGGGCATGAGATGATGAACTACAGGGCTTTCAGAAAGTACAGCATTCACACCCCTTGACTTTTTCCACATTTTGTTGTGTTGTAGCCTGAATTTGAAGTGGATTACATTGAGATGTTAAGTCACTGGTTTACACACAATACCCCATAATGTCAAAGTGGAATTCTGTTTTTAGAAATGTGTAAAAATGTAGAAAAAAGTGATCATCTAAAATGTCTTGTGTCAATAAGTATTGAGTAAATCCAAAAAATAATGTAACGAGTAAAAATGTACAAGTCACAAAATACGTTTCATGGGCTAACTCTGTGTGCAATAATAGTGTTTAATGTGATTTTTGAATGATTACCTCATCTCTGTACCCCACACATAGAATTATCTGTAAGGTCCCTCAGTCAAGCAGGGAATATCAAACGATTCAACCAGAAGGTTTTCCAATGCCTCGCAAAGAAGGGCACCTAACGGTAGAAAAACAGACACTGAATATCCCTTTGAGCATGTGAAGTTATTAATTACGCTTTGGATGGTGTATCAATACACCCAGTCACTAAAAAGATACAGGTGTCTTTTCTTACTCAGTTGTCGGAGAGGAAGGAAACCGTTCAGGGATTTCACCATGAGGGCAATGGTGACTTTAAAACAGTTACAGAGTTTAATGGCTGTGATAGGAAAGAACTGAGGATGGATCAACAACATTGTAGTTAGTCCACAATACTAACCAACATGACAGAGTGAAAAGAAGGAAGCCTGTAGAGAACAAAATTATTCCCAAAAAATTCACCTTTCATCAGGACAATAACCTGAAACACAGGGCCAAATATGCACCGGATGAAATGTTCCTGAGTGGCCTAGTTACAGTTTTGACTTAAATTGGCTTGAAAATCTATGGCAAGACTTAAAAATAGCTTTTTTAGCAAAGATCAACAACCAATTTAACAGGTTTTTTTTTAAATGTGGGAAATATTGTACAATCCCGGTGTGCAAAGAGTTTAGAGAGTCACCCAAAAAGACTCTCAGCTGTAGTCACTGCCAAAGGGGATCCTAACATATATTGACTCAGGGGTGTGAACATTTATGTGAATGAGATATTTCTGGTTTATTTACATTTAAATAAATACATGTGCATTTCTAAAAACGTGTTTCCACTTTGTCATTTGGGGTGTCGTGTGCAGATGGATGCAAACAAAAATCTATTCAATCCATTCTGAATTCAGGCTGTAACATAATAAGTCAATGGGTATGAATACCTTCTGAAGGCACTGTATCTTACAGTTGACCAAGAATGAAAAGTCTGTTTTTGTCCTTTAAATGTGGAGCTACGTCACAAAATAACACTCTAGCAAGTCCGTCACACAGGTTCCGAAAAGTGATTAACATGTATAATCTGTTACACTTTACAATGAGGCTATATTTATTTATTTTTAAAATGTTTTATTTCACCTTTATTTAACCAGGTAGGCTAGTTGAGAACAAGTTCTCATTTACAACTGCGACCTGGCCAAGATAAAGCATAGCAGTGTGAACAGACAGCAACACAGAGTTACACATGGAGTAAACAATAAACAAGTCAATAGCACAGTAGAAAAAAAGAGAAAAAAATTAAACATAAAAAATAAATAGTCTATATACATTGTACATTGTGTGCAAAAGGCATGAGGAGGTAAATGTATAATTACAATTTAGCAGATTAACACTGGAGTGATAAATGATTAGATGGTCATGTGCAGGTAGAGATACTATTGTGCAAAAGTGCAGAAAAGTAAATAAATAAAAACAGTATGGGGATGAGGTAGGTAAATTGGGTGGGCTATTTACCGATGGACTATGTACAGCTGCAGCGATCGGTTAGCTGCTCAGATAGCAGATGTTTAAAGTTGGTGAGGGAGATAAAAGTCTCCAACTTCAACGATTTTTGCAATTCGTTCCAGTCACAGGCAGCAGAGAACTGGAAGGAAAGGTGGCCAAACAAGGTGTTGGCTTTAGGGATGATCAGTGAGATACACCTGCTGGAGCGCGTGCTACGGGTGGGAGTTGCCATCGTGACCAGTGAACTGAGATAAGGCGGAGCTTTACCTAGCATGGACTTGTAGATGACCTGGAGCCAGTGGGTCTGGCGACGAATATGTAGCGAGGGCCAGCCGACTAGAGCATATAGGTTGCAGTGGTGGGTGGTATAAAGTGCTTTAGTAACAAAGCGGATGGCACTGTGATAAACTGCATCCAGTTTGCTGAGTAGAGTATTGGAAGCCATTTTGTAGATGACATCGCCGAAGTCGAGGATCGGTAGGATAGTCAGTTTTACTAGGGTAAGTTTGGCGGCGCGAGTGAAGGAGGCTTTGTTGCGAAATAGAAAGCCGATTCTAGATTTGATTTTGGATTGGAGATGTTTGATATGAGTCTGGAAGGAGAGTTTACAGTCTAGATATTAATAAGCATTAGTTGATGTGCCCTTATTGTAGGTCGTACCATAATATCATCTACATGTTTATCATAAATTATTTTCCAGACACTCGTGGGTATTTTGCAACCAGTTAGGAAGGCTGTTAGGAAGGAACGTGTTGAATTACCTCATGACTTATTTAAATGATGCAATGGCTTCGTCTGAAATGCCACCTGTTGTTCAAAGTGGTGTCCCCCCCCCCGTTCAACAAATGGGCAGCTCTGTTTCAGGATCCATCCAGCATCTGTGCACTAAAACAAATAGCTGGGCCATCAGTTGGGGTCAGGTTTGGTTCATTGTCATTTCAATAATATGTATTTCTTTGTATGTGATGCAACTCAAACGGCAGCCCAAACAGCGTTGCCTTGAACTCTCCTGATCACACATTTCTTTTGACACGCACGCACACACACATGCATACACGCACGCACGCACGCACACACACACACACACACACACACACACACACACACACACACACACACACACACACACACACACACACACACACACACACACACACACAATCCTCCACCCCACCGCCTCCATATCCTCATATACAAATCGCCCTTCTAGCTAGCGAATCCCATTATAAGCAACAGAAGGCCTGAACAATCACACAGCCCTGTATGTTTTGTTTCTGTGGAACATCTCCCACAGACTGACGAGCCACTCCACGGCAGCCACTCTGATTCAAGTTTCATTAGGGGGTCTGTCTTGCGCCGATAAACGCAACAGTGCCCATTATGTTAGCTGGCTCTCAGCGAATTCCCAAACAATAATTACTGCTGTGTCTGCCATAGTTGGCCTAAGCATTTCCCCTTCTCCTGTAGATGCTTCTGGGGGGAGGGGGGGGGGGGGGGGGGAATTGGGGTGGGAGTGGCGTTTCAATGAGAGGACCTGCCCGTCTAAAGTCTCGGCAGTTTTCCCCCCGTTCACTAAATCACAATCACAACGCCAGACAGACTGGAGTTAGATATTCCTAATATCACAATAATTAATGTTATTGGATCTGGTGGTGATGTATTTCACAATGCTAAAATATCCCCGAAGTAGCCTCCTACCTAGGAGGAGTTAGGTTAGGTTGGGGTTAGGTTTGTATAAATCATAAAACAATTTCAAACACCTTTGTAAGCTTTCAAATGTCATCAAACTCAACTATTTTATTTTTCAGCGATGAAGACATGGATGTCTCATGGTGGGGTATGCAAAATGGATCAACTTTGATCACCTCAATCTCCTGAATGTTTTGGTATTCAGGTCCAAAAAGTCACTTTCTGACCACTTCTACCATAGGCAAACACGTATGGAAGGTTTCCTTCAAATCAAAATGGGATGCAGTCAGAAAGTGATTGAAATCATATGGAACGATCTGTCTAGTAAATCTGCTGATGCCCTTCAGTGAGAGGCTGGTGACATTGGATTGGAAGCATTATTTGGTCACAGATGTGTCCCTCGGCCAGGGGGACTGGACACAGCAGAGGATTAATTACTATAAATCATCTCTCTCTCTCGCTCTCTCTCTCTCTCGATCTCTCTCTCTCTCTATCTCTGTCTCTCTCTCTCTCACAGACACACACACACACACACACACACACACACACACACACACACACACACACACACACACACACACACACACACACACACACACACACACACACACACACACACACACACACACGCACACACACACTTACTCACACGTTTATGACTGCTCAGACTGTTGGGTCCAGCTTGCGGCATTCTCTTTATCCATCTATCCATCTCCATCTATCTCTCTCCATTTACGTCATCTCTCTCCCTTCCTCTTTTTCTCTCATATTGTGGAAGAAGTGTTGTATGGCTGTACTGTAGCCTATGTTAAAGGTATCCCATATTTCTCTGAGGAAAGCCAAGATATCACTACGTCTTCACATCGGCCCATAAATCTCAAGATTAGCTGTTTGGTAAAAACAATGGCACCCATCAAATGGGATCGAGGGGACCAAGAAACAAGCCTGTAAACTTGCCCTGTGGATGAAATTGGGACATAAGTCACTCATATTTAATAGATGCTTGCAGATATTGACAGTTAGTTGAACATTCCAGAAAACCTCTGTCTAAGACCAGTGGAAAGTCCCATTTCCAAACGTTATTTGTCATCTTCTCACACGTGACGACTCGGCAAATAATTAAATGAATAAACAAATCGCTTTGGAGAAATATAATCAGTGCTTAGTACGCCCGTCGTCATTGAGGGAGGGGGTAGGGCTGGTGTGGCATGGCAATTGGCAGCAGGGGGTAGTGGGTGGGTTATGGGAAGGGGAGGGGTGGGGTGGGGTGGCGATGGGAGGGGGAGGGGGGTGAAGTAGTTTATTATTACTATTATCTACTGTTGCCGTATTTGTGTGGCATGGAATTCTGAAGCTTCCGAGAGCTTTGACCTCCCCAGCCCTGGACCAGGGCTTTGCAAAGCCTGGATCATCCCCTCTAATCCGCACTCATTAAGGATGAGCTGCATGATAGCGCACCACCACCCTCCACACCCATCCACACTCTAACCAGCCTCCCCACTGTGGATAAGTGGCGGCTTTTATGGCAAATGTTATAAATTACTGCAGGCCATTGCATGTGCGCAACTGCTGGCTCAGTAAATAAAGCACCCACACACATCAGCATTAATAGGGACTATAGTGATTGGAGTGACAAACTGTGTGTGTGTGGGGGGGGGGGATGTTTGGTCGATCAAGGGAAGTTTACTGTAAGTTGTGCACTGCACTGTACTCACAGGAAATCAGTTGTTTTAAGAGATGGGAAGGGGAGAGAAGTTGAGACTAAGTATGCAGTAGGCCAATCTGACACTCGGGATGACCATTTTTACCCACTTAAAATGTGCTTCCTTCTAGAAATACTTTCGTTAGGTCCATAAGAGGAGCAGGTATTATATTGGCCAAAACATGGAACGTAAAATATTTTGGGGGATGTTATATTAGAGACATTGGACTTCATATACATTCCAAATGGCCTCTCCTCTCCGCCAAGCCTACACATGAAGCCCTGGGGTGAACAACAGCTGGGAGTTTAGATAAATGACATCTACACTATCCTCTAAAGATGTGGTCTCGGTTCCAGAGCAGCAAATTAAAAATGTAAACCCATTTAGCAAGGTGGCCCAGAGTAACTTCAAGCAGTGTGGTCGGGAGGGGAGGATGCGCGATATTCCATCAGCGTCGTGTCACGCCGACCCTCTGAGTAATGACACCAGTCGCCAGACTCGCCGCTACTCAGCGAGAGGCCCATCCGCGAGAGGAAAATGTGCCACAATATACTCCAGCCGTAATTGATCTTAGTGCCATCTTTATTTTTAAACCCCCTTTCCTTTCCGTCGTCTTCTTGAAATGTCTGGCGAATTTCAATAAAGTGCCACCACTGGGCCTATTACTCGGACAGAAACGAGGCAGTGCTCCTGACTTAATTGTTCTCCTGTCTGCCTGGAGGAGAGAGGAGATTTTAGACGGTCCCTTTGGAGAGTGCCATGTTTAAAAATGCACAGCCTCACCGAGATAGTATTAAAAGCACAAGGACAAGGGGTAAAATGAAGATAGAAGGGATAGAAGGAAGAAGGGGATCGGTCATGACAAAGAGAACTATCATAAGTACTGAGCTAAAGCTGAGGCCAACCAAGCAAAATGCAGCCACATACACATACTCATTCAAAGAGTCCACCAAAAAGTTCTGATACAACCTCAGCAATTCAATTAATTCACATTAAAATCCTCCATAAACAAATGGAATAACATTCATAAATGTCAAGACAAAATACATAATAAGTAATAAGGTTTTGAAGTGTCTTTCCTCCAGTATATCTAGGGACATATAAAAAAGCTAAGGACATGTTTTTTTGGGGGGGACACAAAACTACATCCATACTTCCATTCATTTTTTTGTTGTTTTACCAGTACTGGTTACTTTCAGACGAGTCCCGTGGGGCTTGAGGGGGTCATAGGGCAAGATGGAGAACACCATCATGTTTTTGAGAGTCTCATTTTTCTATATAGTGGGTCATATTAGTTTGTCAAGCTGGTCGGACGCTACAGAAGTTTTTGTGAGACAAACACCACTGCAGCTCGGCCACCTTCCACCGCAGATGCTGAAGGCCGACATAAGCAGATGCCTTGGATTGAGACGCCCCATGCCCCATGCAAAAAGCCAGATATCACTTGCTTAAACTGACAGATTTTTACAGGGATTTAAAAAAATCTTGTTGCATAGATTGACGCATGGGTGCGACACACAGCCTATGTATCACTTTCCCTTACTTACAGGCTCCTGGCAAACAGTTGTTGCAAATATTTGGCCAATTGGCGGCACATGTTCACAAGAAAAGAAAATTGCGGCACTGTTGTGACACATTTGCGACGATTTGTGAAGTTCTGGCAAACAATTCTGGGAAACTTGTGGTGAACATTCTACTGTTTGCTAAAAATTTGCTGCAAAATCATTATGAATATGCAAATTAGAGTCAATAAGTATTCAACCCCTTTGTCATGGCAAGCCTAAATAAGTTAACTACATAATAAGTTGCATGGACTCATTCTGTGTTAAATAATAGTGGTTAACATGATTTTTTTTAAATCTCCTCTCTGTACCCCATAAATACAATTATCTGTAGGGATCCTCAGTAGAGCAGTGAATTTCAAACACAGATTCAACCACAAAGACCAATGAGGTTTTTCAATGCATTGCAAAGAAGGGCACAGATTAGTACATGTGATTTAAAAAAAAATGAATCTCCCTTTGAGCATGGTGAAGTTATTAATTAGGCTTTGGATGGTGTATCAATACACCCAGTCACTGCAAAGATAAAGGCTTCCTTCTTAACTCCTTTGCTGGAGAGGAAGGGAACTGCTCAGGGATTTCACTAATAGGCCAATGGTGGTTTTAAAACAGTTACAGAGTTTAATGGTTGTGATATGAGAAAACTGAGAATGGATCAACACCTTTGTAATTACTCCAAAATGCAAACCTAAATGACAGAGTGAAAAGAAGAAAGCCTGTGCACCCTGTTCACAACAAAGTAATACTGCCAAAAATGTGGCAAAGAAATTTACTTTTTGTCCTGAATATGAAGTGTTATGTTTGGGCAAAATCCAACACAACACATCACTGAGTACCATTCTTCATATTTTCAAGCATTATGGTGACTACCTCATGTTATGGGTATGTGTGCTTGTCATTGGCAAGAACTAGGGAGTTTTTAGGATAAAAAGAAACGGAATACAGCTACGCACAGGCAAAATCCTAAAGAAAACCCTGCTTCAGTCTTCTTTACAACAGACAGGACAACAGGACAATAACCTCAAACACAAGTACAAATCTACATTGGAGTTGCTTAGCCAAGGTGACATTGAATGTTCCTGAGTGGCCTAGTTACAGTTTTGACTTAAATTGGCTTGCAAATCTATGGCAAGACTTAAACATGGCTTTATAGATATGATCAACAATTGACTTGACAGAGGTTGATGAATTTAAAAAATAATAATGGGCAAATATTGTTCAATCCAGGTGTGCAAAGCTCTTAGACACTTAGCCAAAAAAACACAGCTGTAATCGCTGCCAAAGGTATTCCTAACATGTATTGTCTCAATGGGGCGATAACTTACATAATCAAGATATATTAGTTTTATCATTGACCTAAAATGACAGATCAATCCATTTTAATCCCACTTTGTAACACAACAAAAAGTGGAAAAAGTCAAGGGGTGTGAATACTTTCTGAAGGCACTGAAGCTACTTAAACCAAATCACATATAACTTTAACTTAACCTGCCTCTCACAGCGAAAAAAACCAAATCATACTAAATTGACTAAATATACTAAACAACATGTATTCAATGTCTTAACAGATAAATATACATCCAATACAGTTTTCTTAGTGATCTTATAATGAAAACGTTATGCCAAGTGCCACAATAAAAACCTTGAAATCATCAGCATGTAAATTAGAGAAAGAGAATGAACAACATTTATGTATTTAAAACAACAAAAGAAATCAACCCCAATTCAGGACTATAGCCTTTTTGAGCGAACTTTGGAGATGGCGGCCAGGGCTGGCCCTAGCCTTTTGGGGGCCGTATGAGAGATATGGTTTGGGGGCTCTCCACCTTGCTGCAAAACATTTTAGTGGCCCAGAGACACCGACCTTAGGGGGTTAAAGCAATTAAAGTTCTAATTGTTACAAAGAAATAATGAATTGACAACAGTTCTAAGAATAAAATATGCATTTGCTTACCTTATCAAGCTTGAAGATGATACACTGTTATGAGTGAGTGTACCACAAGCATCAGGGTGTTGATGTATCCTTCCAACACCATGGGTAGGGAGGGGAAGGGTATTTTACTTTGCCTAGTTTTTCTTTGATGTCAAGTTAGCGCATATTGTTGCTACCTTAGCTGTTGAGCTGGCTAACATGCTACTGAACAGTGATGGTAGCATACTGACATGCACATAGGTATTAAGTCAGCAACGTCTTCACCTAAAAATATAGGTGTTTAAAATATCAAGCAAATCATTGATTAGCCAGCTAGCTATCACTTTAAATGTGCAAAAACACAAGTAGAAACTGAAATATCCCCGCACTCAACTGGCGGACCGCGGTCTAAATCCAGACCCTTACCTCACCTCCTCCCTGTAGGCTGTCTCGTCATTCTTGGTAATCAGGCCTACTACTGTTGTGTCGTCTGCAAACTTGATGATTGAGTTGGAGGGGTGCGTGGCCAGGGAGTATTGGAGGTGGCCCAGCACACACCCATGTGGGGCCCCTGTGTTGAGGATCAGCGAAGTGGAGGTGTTGTTTCCTACCTTCACCACCTAGGGGGCGGCCCGTCAGGAAGTCCAAGACTAATGTGTTGACCAGACTTTCTCAAATAGTACTTGAGTAACCCTGTGATATAGCAACAAAATGTGTTTCACTCTATCCCATAAAACATGACTTTGGTAGGTAGCTAGATCACTTGGTTTCCATTTGCAACTGATTTTCTGGTCTTGGAACTCATGTGTTCACCAGAAACAACTTCTGGTAAACTGTTTTCTACTAGCAATAAATATTGTTGCCACAGATTCAAATAAAATCTCAAGATAATTATTTACCAGAAAAAAACTGTGGCGTTCTGTTTGACACTAGTGGTAATAAATATTATTGTTGCCAAAGGTTTGTTGCAAATTCATCACTACTGGCAAACATTTGAAAATTCTGGCAACATTTTGTGGCACACTATTTAGTTTTCAGCAACTTTGCAACAAACTTGCGGGAAGTTTGCAGTAACAAATTCATTTTGGTAATGGTTTCCAGATGAAGAAAGAAAAAGCTAATTAATCTGGAACTCATTACAAAAACGTCTTCCGTTCATTACCTCAGTGTTATAAATAAATGAGATGGGGAGGGTTGCAGGAGTTTAATAGAGCCAACCTGACAATGAACCCAGAAAAAGTGTTTTGTCGCTTGAATTTCATTACCAGTTTTCTTCATCCTCTCTACTCTACCGATAAATAAGAATGCCTTCAATTGTAGCTTTGTCCCAGCAATGTTGGAACATCTCCCTAGACTTGCTTTTCATTAGCTTTTTTCTCACCCCTGTTAACAATGACCACATCCCAGAAGAGTAAAATGTACTATTAATGTGCTTTTAGAAGTCATTAGTATTGGTTTTTTATTGAAGGACCCCCAAAAATAATATATACAGTACCAGTCAAAAGTTTGGACACACCTACTCATTTAAGGGTTTTTCTTTATTTTTGCTATTTTCCACATTGCGGAATAATAGTGACGACATCAAAACAGTATAATAACACATATGGAATCATGTAGTAACCAAAGAAGTGTTAAACACTTTGTCTTGATGACAGCTTTGCAAGCTCTTGGCATTCTCTCAACCAGCTTCATGAAGGAGTTCCCACATATGCACTCCATCACTCTCCTTCTTAGTCAAACATCCCTTACACAGGCTGAGGTGTGTCTTGGGTCATTGTCCTGTTGAAAGACAAATGATAGTCCTCCTAAGTTCAAACCAGATGGGATGGCATGTTACTGCAGAATTCTTTGGTAGCCATGCTGCTTTAGTATTCATCGAATTCTAAATAAATCACTGACAGTGTCACACCATCACACCTCCTCCTCCATGCTTCACAGTGGGAACCACACATTCGGAGATCATCCGTTCACCTACTTCGCATCTCACAAAGACACAATGGTTGGAACCAAAAATCTCAAATTTGGACTCATCAGACCAAAGGAAAGATTTCCACCGGTCTAATATCGATTGATCGTTTCTTGTCCCAAGCAATAACTTCTTCTCATTGGTGTCATTTAGGAGTGGTTTCTTTGCAGCAATTCGACCATGAAGGCCTGATTCATGCAGTCTCCTCTGAACAGTTGATGTTGAGATGTGTCTGTTACTTCAAACATTAATTTGGGGTGCAATCTGAGGTGCAGTTAACTCCAATGAACGTATCCTCTGCAGCAGAGGTAACTCTGGGTCTTCCTTTCCTGAGGCGGTCTTCATGAGAGCCAGTTTCATCATAGTGCTTGATGGTTTTTGCAACTGCACTTGAAGAAACGTTCAATGTTCTTGAAATTTGCAGGATTAACTGACCTTCATGTCTTAAAGTAAAGTAAAGACGGTCAGTTCTCTTTGCTTATTTGAGCTGTTCTTGCCATAATATGAACTTGGTCTTTTACCAAATAGGGCTATATTCTGTATACCACTCCTACCTTGTCACAACACAACTGATTAGCTCAAACGCATTAAGGTAAGAAATTCCACAAATGAACTTTTAACAAAGCACACCTTTTAATTGAAATGCATTCCAGGTGACTACCTTATGAAGTCGTTTGAGAGAATGCCAAGAGTATGCAAAGATGTCATCAAGGCAAAGGGTGGCTACTTTAAATAATCTCAAATATAAAATATATTTTGATTTGTTTAAACACTTTTTTGGTTACTACATGATTCCATATGTGTTATTTCATAGTTCTGATGTCTTCACTATTATTCTACAATGTAGAAAATGGTAAAAAATTCATAAAAACCCTGGAATGAGTAGGTGTGTCCAAACATTTGACTGGTACTGTATTTTATTTTATTTATTTATTTTACCTTTATTTAACCAGGTAGGCAAGTTGAGAACAAGTTCTCATTTACAATTGCGACCTGGCCAAGATAAAGCAAAGCAGTTCGACAGATAAAACGACACAGAGTTACACATGGAGTAAAAACAAACATACAGTCAATAATGCAGTATAAACAAGTCTATATACAATGTGAGCAAATGAGGTGAGAAGGGAGGTAAAGGCAAAAAAAGGCCATGATGGCAAAGTAAATACAATATAGCAAGTAAAATACTGGAATGGTAGTTTTGCAATGGAAGAATGTGCAAAGTAGAAATAAAAAAATAATGGGGTGCAAAGGAGCAAAATAAATAAATAAATAAAAATTAAATACAGTTGGGAAAGAGGTAGTTGTTTGGGCTAAATTATAGGTGGGCTATGTACAGGTGCAGTAATCTGTGAGCTGCTCTGACAGTTGGTGCTTAAAGCTAGTGAGGGAGATAAGTGTTTCCAGTTTCAGAGATTTTTGTATGCATATAGATAGGAGAGTGGTCTAAAAACTCTTGCAGTAAATAAAAGGAGTGGTTTCAGTTCACTTCAATGACTGAATAGTTACACAACCATGTGTCTTTGTGTCACACCTTGGTCTTAGTATTTTGTGTTTTCTTTAATTATTTGGTCAGGCCAGGGTGTGACATGGGTTATTGTGGTGTGTTTTTGTCTTAGGGGTTTTGTGGGGTGTCTACGTAGTCTATGGCTGCCTGAGGCGGTTCTCAATCAGAGTCAGGTGATTATCGTTGTCTCTGATTGGGAGCCATATTTAGGCAGCCATATTCTGTGAGTGTTTTCGTGGGTGATTGTTCCTGTCTTTGTGTTTGAACCAGATAGGGCTGTTTCGGTTTTCATTATTTCATTTCGTTAGTTTTGTAGTTTCTGTATGTATAGGTTTCCTTTATTAAAATATATCATGAATCATCATCATCACGCTGCATTTTGGTCCGATCCTTGTTCCACCTCTTCATCAGAGGAGGAGATAGAAGAGAGCCGTTACACTTTGTCTGTTTACAACTCCCAGAATGCACCTCTCTAGGTGTGGGCGTGAGGGGGGCTGGGGATGAGAGTGAAGGGTAACAACCCTCACCTTATTCTCTGAGACATTGTGATAGATGTCCTCCGGTGAGTTTCTAGAAGGAGGCTTCATTTTTTTTCTTCTCTCTACTGAAACATTGGCTGGATTAACCCAATCAAAAGATAAATCAGACCTGGAACAACAAAGGCAGTGATGGTGGCCTCTTAAACTGACTCCACCGGGCAAGAGGATTGAGATGGAGAGCGGGGAGACAGTGGGTAGACATGGTTCCCACACCCTTTAGGATTTCCTCGACTGCCAAAAGCTTGAGAGGCTAGGGGAAATGAGCTGTTCCCAGTTTACCCGAGATGGAGTGTGGATTTCTACAGGAAAGATTCATTACCATGAGGACAAGGGAGGAATAGTTTACTGTGACTGCCAAACAATAGACAGGTGCGTTGGTGAGATTGAGGGATTCAAATAAAGTGGGAATAAACGTAATGCTAGTACCAATGTGATGTAACCACTGTTATCCGAGAAATTTGCCTTCGAAGTGAAGGTAACTGAGTAGGAGCATGATGAAATCACCACTGGTATTTGTCAAAGATCTCGAACTGGAATGACAGTTCTAGTTAAATAGTCCTAACTAGAACTGTTATGATAGTTGGGAGCCTTGAGGGAGGACAGTTGATGTCTCAACCCCGATCTAAGTGGACAGGCCCAAAATATACCCAGACAGCCCCAGCCTATACTACACTTCTCCTGACCTAGTCGACTTCGTCCTTGCTCACTCCATTATAGCCTGCACCAGTCAGACTGCCACAAGCCCTATACAGTAGAAGCCCCAAACTTACATCCAGCAAACTCATCGTACATTGCAGCCCACCCCAGTTTACTGTACATGACACTCTGCCAGCTCTGGCCTACGCCAGCCTACTCACACTAACTCCGGTGTGCTCGCTGTGTCCTCACTTTTACTGACCATCAGGGCATGAGACACCATTAAGGGCAATCCCAGCCTCTCACCAGGGATTTAAATGCGCGAGACGCGATTGCCCCAAAACTAGGGGAAATTAGCTTTTCCCCTTGCCCTGTTTGCCCTGGCCCTATAATAGTGCATACATCTGGGTAGTAAACGCTGCGCTGCACTTTCTTTTTAAGCTACCCTGGGCCACATGGTCAAAGGGGTTAGGGGACGAGGGATTTTTTTTTTCCGGGTGGGAGAAAATGAGATATACGGCCTTAATCTGTGGTGGAACAAACACATAAATAAAACATGTCAAGGAATTACTTCTCCATCTGTCTGCCTTAAACGCTGATGCATCTAATCGTTGATATCTAAGCTTGGTGAAAGAGAGAGAAAAAAGAAAAAACAATGGTGTCCATCCATGAGAAAAAATACTGGGGGTTGAGCCTCCCTGACCGTTCTGTAGTGATACAGTTGAACATGGAGCACTGTCAAAGGCTGGTGTTGCAGTAACAGGGTCATTGATAGGATATAATGATCTTTGGCTCACCTGATGACTTCTATACCCCAGCGCTCAGCTTGAGGCCAAACTCCAAGCGTTCTTTTCTCTCTCTTTTCTTCCTATCCCTAAACTGATTCCAAGATGCAGCGAGGTGGAAACCTATACTGCTTCGCCACGGTCACTTAATTGTACAGGGAACATCATTTTTCAACCACAGCACAACTCTTCCCATCCCCAAGAGGTGCTTTTCTTTAAGAGTAATCATTATGTGTTTTAGAATGAGCCGCTAGGCAGAATGAAAATGCAACTAGGACCAACAAACCGAGGCACAAACAGAGGCACACCCCAGGAGTATGGCTCACGACGGAGCAAAAAACAGAAGGAACAAACCCCGTGGAGAAATGGAGCGAGCGGCTCACTTTGATCGCCTAAAGTCCCTTGCGATTTATCGATACCGGAATCCCGTCTCAAGCTTCGCTTTTCCCCGCGCTCACGCTCGCAGTGCTACTGGAAGATATGCATCTCTCAGCGTTCAGTCTGAATGCACTTAAACAGAATTTAAGAGGAAAAAGGGACAAACCGTGTTAAGGAGTCAGCCGGGAGTCAGCTCATAGCCGTTTATCGTCAAATTCATAATGATGTCGACAACTTTCCCAAAAAGGGACATTCTGATTATTTGTTTACTGAACCATGCTACTTTGTCGTCGAGTCAAGCCCACTTATTCTGTATTCCACTTCCTTCTTCAAATTCGCTCCCTGTCAAAACGTGTAATATATGGCCCCGCTCGTCATTGACACCTGAGAAAAAATATCGTTTCACTGTCCGTTACAGTGCAGCCGCCGTCTCATTTGTGACAAATTCAGGGATGTCACCCGATAACACCTTGACAAATGGCTTCCCTCCCCCTCCTCCAATAACCAATACGTCTCTCTCTGTCTGGCTGTCTGGCTCCAATATTAGATGGTATTATGTGATATTATATCACGACACAGCTGAGCACATTAACCAGACTGGGTCTGAATAGCTATGGAGGAAGCATTGGTGGGAAAGGGTTTTGCGTGAGGAGCAGGGCCCTGGTCAAATACCTTTCAAATGCATCCTTCCTCCCTTCCTTGAGATAATCACAAGGTTTCTTTCTACCCCATTGTTCTCACAGTGTTAGATCAGAGATTTTCTTAGGGAAAGTAATGGAAGAAGGAAGGGTGCATTTTAATGTTATATATATATATATATATATATATATATATATATATATATATATATATAAAAAGGAAAAGCTGCATGGGCCTCAATGGGGAAGAAGAACCCGAGGCTGGAATCCCCAGTCCCCACAGAACTAGTTATCACCTGTCAGTGGCTGGTGCACTGGGATGGGTAATATGCACATAGAATGAGTCCCTCTGAGGCTCAGAGAGAGAGAGAGAAAGAGAGAGAGAGAGACGTATGCACACAGGCACTGTGCAAGCTGGCTCTCCCTGCAACCCGTCAAAACACTGGGGTTAGTTTGCCTTGCAACCCGTCATCACATCATCACAGTGGGGTAATATAAGCACACGTTGTACGAGAGGAAGAGTGCACGGCGTACACGCTTGAGCAAGGAGAGATATAATCTGTCTCACAGTTGGATCACAGGCAGAGAGAGAGAGCAGTGTCTGCAGGAAAAGGGAAGTTTCCAGAATTTCCTCGACTAGAGTTACACGTGTGTTGCGGTTGTGGCTGTAACGTTTCTTTGTCCTGGTTTGATGTCCTTTGTTGCATTTGTGTAGAAGTATTTTGGTTTGCTGTGGCTAAGAAAGGCCACCAACAAAAGATGAATATAGTAGAATACAGTGTGTGAAGAGGCATACATAGTAATCCTGTGTGGATGAAGCATTTTAGGTACGGTAGCTTGCCTTGACCTGAGCACCTGTGTGTTGTGCTGCTGTCAGCCGTTAGTGAAGAGAGGGCATCATTCTCTCGCACATCGTGCCTGTCTGTCCCCGAGGAGCGGCCCGAAATAGTCTTGCGTCACCGACCAATGGGGCGCCATGAAGCCTCTTCTCCCAGAACAGGCGCCACCGAGCCGAGGTGGGTGGTGGTGGGAGCCACGGAGGGCAGCAACAGGGCCCAGATAAGAGGATTATACCACTATCATGTACCCCAGGGGGTTTTAGCCAGTGCAGAGAAACAGTGTTTAGAAGGGCAGGACCTCAGCCTCCACGGTGTAATAGATGGAAATGGAAGCTGGTGACACAGCGTGAGGAAGGCAGGGGAGGCATCAGGGTCGCGGCCAACGTGCTTCACATCCACACAAGCCCCTGGACTGTGTTTTAACACCCCCCTGTAAGGGGAGTGCATCACACGGAGGGCTTCTCGTGTCTCTTCTCTCCCCTCCTGGGAAGAGTGAAATGGTCTGGTTGAGATGGAGGAGAGGATTCCTACTATGGGCCTTAAGATGGGATTTTATTCATATACAGTGCCTTCAGAAAGTATTCATACCCCTTGACTTATTCAAAATGTTGTTGTGTTACAGTCTGAATTTAAAATGGATTAAATTGAGATTTTGTGCCACTGACCTACACAAGATACACCATAATGTATAGATTTAGCAGCGAGGCCAAGAGGTGATATTTCTGTTAAAATGTCTGAAAATGCGCTACAGTTCTTTTGCAACATAAGTGTACGACATTTAGGCTAATTCTGCCATTAACCCAAAACTATATCCAGTCACAGGGCATTGCAATGGGATCCCCGTTCAAACCTAATTATGCAAATGTTTGAAGAAGATAAAAAAAAAAAATGATGATAATTAGTTTAGCCCCCTCTTGAATAGTCGGTTCACTTATATTGATTAGGCTTTTTTTTCCATTTGGAGTGGGACCTAGGAGCAATTGGAAGGGTTCAGACTGTACATTAATTCCAGGTTGCCCACTATTAAGTTCACTCTCAAATCCAGTGAGGAAACAACGGACTTCAGACCACTGTGTTCCACAAGACAGACTTTTCAAGTCACCATCCGTTTACTCTTAGACACAGTCTACGTTGTAGCTCACAGAAGAATGTGTAATACCGACGATACATTTGAATAAAAAGCAACCACCCCGTGTGTGATCACTTTGTCTCCAAGGGTTATGATGAGAAGTTGTCGGATTAGTCTGTTTTTAGAGTGCGTAATGTTATACAAGACCCCGTTATTGAGCCCTAAACCTGCAGCTCCTAATGATCAACGTGCTGTATTTGTGTCTACCTATTCCCCTTTCTCGAGCTCAACGTTTGTTAAAAAAGCATTGGCCTGTTCTGTTCTGCTTACAGACCCCTCTGTTGGCCGGCCACTTCAGAATATTCCTCAATTCGCTTTTAAACGTGCTAGAGACCTACGAGCCGGTGAATATGTGACCCCTCAGTATTCCCTATCTACCCTCCCGTCAGGCAATTTTCCCTGCCATAATTGTGTAAACTGTAACGCAACAATCAAGGGACATTTCTTTATTACCCCCCCCCCCCCCCCCCCCCATACGGGAAAGAAAATGTATGTGAGGGTTAAAATATCTTGTAAAACTCCATTTGTGGTCTATTTACTGAAGTGTCCATGTGGTTATTATTATGTTGGGAAGTCTAAGAGAGATTTGAAGGTACACATTAAAGAGGACCACAGCAATATCAGAACTGGTGACGAGAGGCCCCCTGTAGTCAGACACGTTAATGTGGCGGGTCATGACGTGTGACAACTCAGATTTTAGGGCATAGAAATCGTGCAGTCACCAAAGAATTGATAGACGGAGGCATATTATATTGATGCCTTACAAAGGCCTGAAGGAAGAACTTCCGTTAGGTTGCTTCCTGTGAGCAACAGGTGCGCTATTCTCTATTAAAAAAAGTGTAATAATGAACCTCTCGAAAAACAGTCGAAAATGTATGTAAATGAACATAAACAATGCATGGACATAATGAATGCAAACACGGATTGTAAAATGATGAATGTGAGTAATGATTGTAAATAATGAATGTGTCCCCAGTCCACCTGGCCATGCTGCTGTTCCAGTTTCAACTGACCTGAGCCCTAGGACCATGCCCCAGGACTACCTGACATGATGACTCCTTGCTGTCCCCAGTCTACCTGGCCATGCTGCTGCTCCAGTTTCAACTTCCACCTGACTGTGCTGCTGCTCTAGTTTCAACTGTTCTGCCTTATTATTATTCGACCATGCTGGTCATTTATGAACATTGAACATCTTGACCATGTTCTGTTATAATCTCCACCCGGCACAGCCAGAAGAGGACTGGCCACCCCACATAGCCTGGTTCCTCTCTAGGTTTCTTCCTAGGTATTGGCCTTTCTAGGGAGTTTTTCCTAGCCACCGTGCTTCTACACCTGCATTGCTTGCTGTTTGGGGTTTTAGGCTGGGTTTCTGTACAGCACTTTGAGATATCAGCTGATGTACGAAGGGCTATATAAATACATTTGATTTGATTTGATTTGATGTGCATAATGAATGTAAATAATGAATGTGCATAATGAATGTACATAATGAATGTGCATAATGAATGTACATAATGAATGTACATAATGAATGCAAATAATGATTGTAAAATAATGCATGTAAAATAGTGATTGTAAATAATGACTGTACTGAACAAGTAGTCCTGCCGATCACTGAGCATTGAGCATTTGCATCTGGCTCGCTCTTTAACGTCAGATAGGATTTGCTCTGTGATCTTATGGCGATGCCTGGCGAGGGATACCAGAGATAATAATAATTGTAGGAAATGACTGTGAAAAAAACGAAAGAAGCAGCACTACAATGTGACATTATCTATAAACATGGGTGAATGCCTTTGGTTCTCCAAAGGCTGACCAAGGCTGTGGCCAAAACGCGTCAGTTTCCTCCTGCAAAAAAAACAAAAAAACGATATAACTTCAAAGAATATTCCAGTGAGAGTGTTTTTTGTCTTCTTTTGTTTCTTTCATTGTGCCAGTACAAGCAACATGTAAACAGCATTTAAAAACCCAACCAGGTGCCTTAACGGGAAAATTCACTCAAAAACTATCTTTTGGTATGTTGAAACAGTCCCAAAATGTTTTGCATGTCAACAGCCAAGTTTTCAATAATATATTGGACTTTCAAGAAGAAACGTGTCATTTGGCCACATCATCATGATGATGAAAAATGCCATACACCTAACTCAGTTGCCGAGTCCAGGAGAGTTGTCGACGGAGCACTTGCTTTGTTACCAACCAATAAGGAGCTCTTACAAAGACCTTAGAGTGTCAGGAAATGACTGTCAATCAAGCTGAGAGCTCACAGAACAGTGTGTTTGTGTGTCAAACTGCACACACACACACACACACACACCCCTACAGGGCTCCACAGCTGTGCCCTGGCAGCAGAGTAGAAGAAAGCTCTTTCATGGGGAGTCAGGAAATTCCCCCGCTGGCGCTGTAGCAACAGCCGATGAAGAGGGCTGCCACAGAGGCCACTCCATAGAGTAAAATACCAGCCATCCAGGGTTTACCTGCCTGGGCCGTTCCACTCCATTCAACGGCAGAGGGGGACACTTTCAGGACCTTCGTAACTCGCAGCACTTACAGCCAAAGCATTCAAGTCTGGGAACAGTTCTCCAAGGCCCCCCCCCTCCTTTTCTTCTCCCACAAACTTCCCATAAAATAAATAGCTTTTTCCTCTCCCACATCACAGGATAACAGGGTGAATAGCAAATAGGAGTCCTGGCCTGGCCCAGTCAAGGTTATGAAGACCTGGAACGTAAACATTTTTATTTAGTGGCTCGTGATAAAGCATGCTAAAAGTTAAAGCCAAGGCTGATGAAAAGAGCCATGTTGGAAAACGAGCATATGGCAGGTGAGATGCAACCCCTGCAGCCTCGACGGGCCACTCGTGTCTGGGAGTAAGTGCCTGCCGATCGACAGAGAAAGAAACACAGATAAGGCCAAGTGGAAATACAGCCCGAGAAATGTACCAAGGGAAAATATATGACCTCTGCCCTCTGGGTGGCTCTTCGGCTCTCTTTCCCTTTGCTCTCTCTCTCTCTCTCTATCAGCCACACACATGGGACATGGTTGTGCGCATCCACACCGACAATCTCATGCTCTCTTATGCAGTAATACACACTCATGCTCAGTCAGTAAGACACACACACCAATCCACACAGGCAATCTCTCGCTCTCTCATGCACATACAATCCCCCCCCTACCCACACGCACAAGTGCTCACTGTCCAACAGTCAATATTTTCTGAACGATGGCCTCCCTTGGGGACTGCAGGCAATCTGGAGCGGTATAAGGCCCTGCACAATGAAAGAGCCTGTGATTGCATTCGACCGTGCCTTAAAAAGATGTCATACATCAAACGGAGCAACAGATAAAATGGCCATTCAGAGTGAATTAATCAATGGAGTGCCATTCATGGGCACACTACCATTTGTCTCAATATTATAAGTAAGGCGGTTCTGTACTACCCGTTTTTCAATAAAAAAGCACAAATGTAAATAACCCGAGACAACGACGCGTGGTGCCAGGCTGCTGAATGTGCTCGCCAGGCATTAGACCATGCTCACCGGCTATCGGCGGTGGGTTATTATCCCACCATTGCGAGATGGAGTGACCTTGACTCAGGTGTCGTGTTACGAGCCTTTCTTCTGTTAATATCAAAACTAGCGTTAATAGCATGCCACGTGTCCCGTCCCTCTCTCCCCAATTTAACTGGCTCAATTGTGGAGAATCTGGCCACGTAGATTCCCAGTCACTGCAGGAACAAGTAGTCCTGCCGAGCATTGAACATTTGCATCGGGCTCGCTCTTTATAACGTCAGATAGGATATGCTCTGTGATCGTATGGCGATGCCTGCTGAGGGATACCGGAGATAAATCACAGATTGCGTTGGCCCCCCACTTCCAACCCGCATTTCAATCAAATTAGGCCGACAATCTGGTTAAAGCCACAGAAACACACAGAAAGATCAATGAAAAGGACAAGCAATTTCACCCCTGGAGAGAGTCTCGCAAATACTGAAGAAAAGAAAAAAAACGCTTCAAAGACCTGGTCTCTAAGTGGATAACGGCACACACCTCCTTGGATGGAGGGCTACAGCAGCACGGTACCTTCTTTTGATCAAGCATATGAAATGGTCTCCTTGCGTCTTGTTCTGCCTCGCAAAATTGCACAAAAACAAAACGGAGGACCAGGCCACACATGAAGGGGACCTAATTCAATTCACTTTTGAGTGTCTAGCTTTTGTTTGTAGCCTATTTGTTAGCATTAGCAAAATGCTTGTTCTGTCGCACTACGCTAGCATAGCACACGTCGCTGACTTCGCATTTGAGGAGTTCAAAAGACTGTGGAAAGACAGGGCTGTTATTCCACTGAGAATACTATGTCTGGATCCATACTCTGTCTGCTGACTGGACGTTGAACAGGCAGTCTTCAGTCTCAGGACACACTGGCCCAAGGCATCGGACATCAGCATGTCAGTCTGTTTCATCATGGAGTGATGCATCGGTAATGAGTAACCATCTGTAGTAAACACAGTAAATGAAAGGTTGGGTCAATATGGTGCCATAATGCCTAGCCTAAGGGCCATGATGCCTTACCGTGGCCCTGACTCTCAATAAGGAGATTATGTCTCTAGAGCCCCCTCTAGGTGTTCTCTCTCTCTCTCTTTTCTTTCACTTGTTTAACATGCATATGCACGTGAACACACACACACACCCGCCAATGTGTGTGTCTTTGTGAACTAAACTGAACACACACACCCGCACACACACAGTCACAGTTACACGCAAGTTATGAGTACACCCCTTCATCAGACATCTGCCGTATCACCCTCCCCAGCATCATCAACAAAGGATGTACTTGGTCTTTTCATTACCATGCCAAGAACAACCGACAATCCTGTGGCCGTTTCTCACACACACACACACACACACACACACACACACACACACACACACACACACACACACACACACACACACACACACACACACACACTTCTCTCTCTATCTCTCCCCTAAGAACAGGGGGAGAGCTAATGCTGTCTCTGAATTATTAATCGTCAGACAACAAGGAGTCAGAATCTCTGGGAATTATCTGACGGAAGGTCAAACCAGGAGCTCAGCGTAGCCAGAAACCAAACCCTGGCTCCTTTCATCCGTCCATCCTTCCACTCTCCTTTTCCTTGGCTGCCTAGAGGAGAGAGAGAGAGAGAGAGAGAGAGAGAGAGAGAGAGAGAGAGAGAGAGAGAGAGAGAGAGAGAGAGAGAGAGAGAGAGAGAGAGAGAGAGAGAGAGAGAGAGAGAGAGAGAGAGAGAGAGAGAGAGAGAGAGAGAGAGAGAGAGAGAGAGAGAGAGAGAGAGAGAGAGAGAGAGAGAAAGCGAAGAGAGCGGAGGCACCTCGGGCATCTAACTGCAGCAAAGTGCCCTGATCGCCCAAGTACACAGCTGTGAACGGGAAGCAAAAACAAAACCGGGGAAACACATCTAAATCCTGTAGTGTTGTTGAATCCTTAATAGCAGAGAAAATGCAGTCCATGATGCCGCATCACGGTCACATTGTATCTGCGTGGGAGTTGAATACAGAGTATGAGAAAGAACTGTTTTACGAGGCAGGATGGCTCTAGTCCCCTATGGGCCCTGGTCAAAAGTAGTATATTATACAGAGGTGCCATAAGGGACGCAGCCGCACTCCCTGTAAGGGAAGGAAATCGTGACGTTTTAGTAGAGTCGAGGGGTAGATACTGTACGTGTCAGAAGTGTGGACAAGTTGGAGGCGTGTCGGTGTCTCACATTGCGTCTACTGCTACAGGAGGAAAGCTAACAGCCGCGGGTCGGTCATTTTGAATTAAAAAGAGGTAGGTCGGAACTTAAACACACCGTAGTCACCAACATGACTTCGATCTCTCTTGGTTCAGTCGGTGATCAAATACCGACACCGGGCTGTCGGGCTGGAAAGTTCCATTTAACCCTTCACCCCTCCGTCACTCGAAATGAGACGGCCCACATCCATCACACAGATGAGGGCAGGGCAGTGGATGGGGGGCGGGAATGGTCTCGACCCCACTCAATGGCTGGACACGCACCGGCCTCATAAAGCAACCTTTTAAACATGGCGGACCATCCACCAAACTAGACATAAAGGCCTATAGGCCTTAAGCCGGAACTTTACATTGGATAGTTGTATGGTTGTGAACAGGAGAGGGAGAGAGGTAGAGAATGATAGGGAGGGATTCCCCAGAGGTCTTCCTTGTCAATACTCAGGCCTGGTCTCTTGGATTCCAGGGGTAGCCAGAGAGCAGCCATCCATCAGGCTTCAACTCACATAACATGAGGCGGAGGGAAAAACAGAATGATTTATGTCCCTCTGTAGCCTGGTCAGTCTCTCTCTCTCTCTCTCTCTCTCTCTCTCTTTCTCACACACACACACACACACACACACACACAGCATACACACACAGAACTAAACACACACACCACAAGTTATGAACTGCGTAAGCTTATAACGTGGCAAAGACAAATAGCCCGGCTCAACTTCTTCCCTGGCTAACCTCGACACATTGAGGGTATTATACTGTAGAAAGAACAGCCACGGAGCCACCGGTACAACTCCGTAAGTCTGCCATTACACATGTTAGAGGAGGTTGGAACTGGAACAACTGCTAGCTAGCATATACAGTATATCTGGCTTAGTGAACTTCTGAACGATCTAAAAGTTGTATTAACATAAAAGCCCGTAAAAGACTTTATAACAGAACTGAAGTCATTTTATGAACGAGGAAACCCGTTTTATGCAAACAAAAATATAGTCCAAAACTAGGAAACCACATATTCAACGCATGACAACACATTATGCATTAAACGCAATACACATTATGTATTCTAATATAAAGCGCTATCCTGCAGCCTAATTCCAGAAAGATTATCATTTCACCATCGAGCCACAGAACCAAAACCAACAACATTCCAGCACTTCAGCTGCGCATCTGCAGGAGCCGTACTATCTGCTACAGCATGTGATCCATCTCTTCCTGTTTTGAGTCATTACTTACTAATGTTTACATGGATGTTGGACAGAGATCCAGGCTGATCATTGCACACGCACGCACACACGCACGCACGCATGCGCACGCACACGCACGCACACGCACACGCACACGCACACGCACACGCACACACACACACACACTCAATGAATGAAGCCCTAATGGTCATGCACTCAGTCTATCAGTGATTAGCAGAATGGGGCATTGGATAGTCGATCATGGATAAAGTCAAACCGTATTGCATGTTATTGGCTGTATAAGAGTAGGTTCTTAAGAAACCTCTGTAAGCGGACTAATGTCGGTACCACCTCAAACGATGTTAACGGGGGCTTTCCTAGAACCCACACTCTTTATCCAACCACAGATCAATGCAGCGTATAGAGAGTGGCTAAGGTGCATTAATAGTGTGGAGGCAGGGTTGACGGGTGTAGAGGTGGAGGTCAGGCTGAGTGAAGGGCAGTCATCCATTGAAACGACACCACACAATAGAAGATAATTGACAAGTGCATTGGGGGGGGGGGGGGGGGGGATTATGACCTGTGAGTTTTTCTGAATAGGGAGCCAATATGTAAAACAGTAGCATCAAGACATGATCGATTAATGATTCTCACCGATGGTGGTGTTAATCACAGCTGATCAATTGGGAATTTGAGCGGAGGGGACTGTCACTGAAAAATGTGTGACTTTGGGACTCTGGTATATTGTATTCCTACAAAATGTACACCTGGGGCACAAGCTTGCCAAAGTCCACCACGGAAAACGTGCATTGGTTGGCGTATGAAGTTCCTTTACGGAACTCTGTTGAAGTGTTCTATCCGAATTCTATCCGAATTCATCCCAGATCTGACATGATAGGATAGGTTGAAACAAGGGTTCCACTCCTATATCCCACGCTATCGACACATAGAGCTATACAGCAGCAATCCTTTGCCTATGGACCTGAATTGCACTGTTAGCACTGAGACTATTTGCCCTAGTAGGAAACCCGATGTGGGCATACGTACCCCACAAGACATGCCACCATGGGTCTCTTCACAGTCCAAAAAAAGAGGCCGGGAAAATCAGTAATGGCCACAAGTACAGTTGGTGAGGAAGAAAGAATGAAAGAAAGACAGACAGAAGGGATGAACAAACAAATGAATGAATGAATAAATGAATGACCAAACCATTAACCAAAGTACCATTTTTTTCTCCAAACTGGGCTACAGCGGTGAGTACTGGTTTAGGACACTTGGCTGTAGTCTCAGTGGACGCTATTGGCCTGGCCTGCCCATCAGTCAGCCTGATGCATGGTTCCAGGGGGCACAAATGAAACCTGTCACAACAAGGGTAATGATGTCAGACGCACTATATCTCACTGTAGAGTGTAGAACAGAGCTGGAGTGTCGCTCGGCAACGCCAGGTCCCCGCTGACCTTGACGTGGGGTTTGGAGGAAGGACAGGGGGTGGGTGAGGGGTGGTTGGTGAGGTAACCTGAAACTTTGTCCACAAAGGGGTACTTAAAAGGCGAAGCAATCCTTTTCTCCCTTCTCTCTGCCCGTATGTGGCGATTATACAGGCTCATCATCCATTATCATTCACATCATCCCTCCCTTTTTGTCCTTGCCACCCTGTTTTTCTCCCTAACAACCTCTCTCTCTCTCTTCATTTCACGTCTCAAGAAATATGTATTTCTCTAATGGATTGAAAGTCTTGGGAAGAACCAACAGTCATTGAAAGATTGTCATGACTGATATTCTGAAGGACAATCTCTATATGCCAAGTGCGTGTGTATGCGTGTGTGTGTGTGTGCGCGTGTGCGGATAGAGAGAGAGAGAGAGAGAGAGAGAGAGAGAGAGAGAGAAAGAGGAGGAGGAGGACGTGCATGGGTCAGCTCTTCTCAAATGCCCTCTTCATTACCAGCCATTAGGCAAAGACAGAGGAAGGAAGAGAGGAAAGAGAGCGAGAGAGAGTCCAACTCTAAAACAGCCATAGTGCAGGAGGATGGGTTAGTCCATAAAGACACATTACACATTTTCCTGTCTCAGCCAGAACTTAGAGGCCATTAAAGCAGCCACTTCCAACAATTAGCATCACTCTAAACCACTCTATAGTATTCTCGAAGAAGTAGTCCTCGTGCAGTATGTACTGTACAGTAGCCACATACCCTCCACACTTTTATGAAGAAATAACATGAGAAGGATTCCGTCATTGCACATCACAATGATTGAGAATATAGGCCTATATTGCACTTCAAGCACCTTTCGAGAAGCTCAAGGGCACTGTACAACAACAAAAGAAGAGGAGGAAAAAAGCAAGGAATAGGCACTTGAAGTTGGTCGCCAATACCAATAACGCACAGTAGCTACAGAGTGATTAACAAGTTCTACTATACAGTAGGCTATCTCCTTATGCCGAGCATTAGCCCGCCATAAATAGTTAAGGCCCACACAAGCATGGCTGATTTATGGTGTTTGCGCCTGATCAGGTGGAGGATGAGAGGAGAATGGATTGCCTCCCAAGCCTTTTTCACACAGCCATAAATTAGAGCAAATTTGTCAAAGGGGAAAGAAAGGAGAGACACAGTAAGTGTGAAGTCAGGGCCACAAATAAAACGGTATCACAACATCATACCCAATACACTGTCAGGATACAGCTGTTGTTGGGGGTAGGGGGGGGGGGGGCATATGTTCCTGACAATGTGCAGATAGTAGGCTATAGACATTCATGAGAGGAGAGAGGAGATGAGTAGCTACTTGACTCGCTAGTGCGGTGCCCTATGTACATAGTAGTGTACACTTGAATTGAAGTAGGCCTAGAATACATGTGAAATGGAAAGGTTCTCTTTTTACCCATACCATCATTTACTGGTATATATTTCCAGGCAACAAAAAAAAGGCCCAGAGGTCGACAAGAAGAGAACATCAATATGAAAGCATTCAGAAATAACAGTAGGACCAAAACAAGGCAAGTCAGCCTTTTGAAAAGAGGATAACAATTCATTATGGTAGATATCAATTCATTTGATTGATGTTCGGGACTTTGAGAAAGGCCCGTTGCTCTAATAGCTTAGTGTCTCGACTAAAAGGCACCAAGACCTATAGAAAAGAAATACATAGAGAAAAGGACCTTTGATCACTCTCTCTCCAGCGAGTCGCCATTTCAACCATTTTACTGACGGGAATGAAGGTTTGACCTGCATATCAATTTGCTAACATACTTTATGCTAATCCTGAGTGTGCTGTAGAGAGTGAAGAGAAAAAGATGATGTCCTCATGTCAGTGAATGCAGTGCACAGAGTGCAAGGAAACATATATAGCGAATCTAACCAACAAGATCTCATAGTTTCCATTTCGAAAATTCGATGTGTTATGGGTGAATGTCTATATTTGATGCATTCATCCCACTTGCTTCCAGGGTTGAAACAGAAACGACTCAACGGGTTGAGTTTCGGTATTAATTCCAGAGTGATTAAGGTTGGTGCAATGGTTTTCGGGGGGAAGGCTTAAAACAAGATCATGAAAAAAAAACGACACGCTATTACCATCAGGTATCATCAATATTCTTGTGGCTTGCTAGGGCACTGCGAACCGCCAGAGCGCAGTGGTCCAAAGGAGAACTCTCCGTAGCTGAGCAACACGAGTTTGCTCCGATCGCTGGGCAGTCATTTTCGGTGAGCACAGAGGAAGGCATACACCGACATCCTCGGGACCTTTTTCTCAAACGTCCGAAATCACAGTGTTGTTTCTAGTGTTCCTCTTTCCCTTTCCTTTGGCAAAACTCCCTCCACACACACACTTGTGCGATACCAGAGAATACAACCCCGCACATCTATGTCATTCCAGTGAAGGCAATGAAAGCAGAGTCGATCCAGGTAAATATTAAACCGTCTGTCTGGTGTTGATCATTGCTTTGAATACCAAAAGATGCAAACAAAGGTGGCCATTAATGCACTATATCGAGAGGGTTAAAATGCCAAGGCTTAGCAGGAACTGGTGGAGACGAGGGCCACTCAGAGTAGGACATGAGGGACATGAAAAATTCATAGCAGGTGACGATCCGCATTAGATGGGGTTGGCATTTAATATAGTCACACATACAGTGGGGCAAAAAAGTATTTAGTCAGCCACCAATTGTGCAAGTTCTCGCACTTAAAAAGATGAGAGAGGCCTTTAATTGTCATCATAGGTACACTTCAACTATGACAGACAACATGAGAAAAAAAAATACAGAAAATCCCATTGTAGGATTTTTAATGAATTTATTTTCAAATTATGGTGGAAAATAAGTATGTGGTCAATAACAAAAGTTTATCTCAATATTTTGTTATATACCCTTTGTTGGCAATGACAGAGGTCATTGCAAGGTTTTTCTTCACAAGGTTTTCACACACTGTTGCTGGTATTTTGGCAAAGCGAGTTGAAAGTTTGTGTTGCCCAGCAACAGCCCCAAAACATCACTGCTCTAGAGGAGATCTGCATGGAGGAATGGGCCAAAATACCAGCAACAGTGTGTGAAAACCTTGTGAAGACAGAAAACCTTTGACCTCTGTCATTGCCAACAAAGGGTATAAAACTAAGTATTGAGATACCTAGGATGAAAATTACAGGCCTCTCTCATCTTTTTAAGTGGGAGAACTTGCACAATTGGTGGCTGACTAAATACTTTTTTGCCCCACTGTATGTGCAGTTCTAGTCTAACTCTGAAACTCCCATAGTAAACACACAGCGGGAAGCACATTTGAGAGAGTTTCTCAAACCGGCGGCTAGGATACGTCTATGACATGGCATACATTGTTTTTCCATCAAATGGGTATCATGACTCACTTAAAAATCCATCCTGTGTGCTGAAGTAAAATGTACTATAGGTAAGAACTACTAACCTTCGCTTTGGTTTCATTAAATTAGACTATGGGTAACAAATCTCCAATTACGAGACCATAAGGATTTCAACGTCATCTTCATTTCAAAACGTATAATGGTACTGGCTAATTTATGCAGATTGGCCTATATATTTTTCAGAGCTGACTGCCTAGGAAAGTCTCTAAACAATACCTGACCTCAGTCCCTATCTGTCTTCATTTCCCTCTTTAAAAAGAAACTCCAGAATGCTTTAGAAATCGAGTGGAAGAGATGACAAGCGGAGAGGCGAGCCAGGAGAGAATTCAAGAGGGAAATGCAAATAGATGAAGGGAAAGAGAGAGACTTAGAGAGAAGAAAGAGAGAGAGCAGAGGAATCAGTGGGGAATGGAAGGGAGTTGAAGCTGAGGAGAAAACGAGAGAGAATGAGAGACAGAGAGAGAGAGAGAGAGAGAGAGAACGTGAGAGAGAGAGGAAAATGAGAAACAGAGGAGAGAATTTACTTGAAATGACATGAAACAGGCTCAGCAATCGAGGCTCTCGAGTGGATAATGAGGACTTTCTTCTCCTGTCAATTAAAAAAGGCACTCGCTGACTTCACAGAGGTACACAGAGGTTGGGGGGTTAGTGGAGGGGGTGAACTCCCTGCTCTCACTCTCTCTCCCTCCCTCCAGTGGCACTGCTGAGTCACCAAGAGGTTGCAGCTGGACCGAGACATGAGGTGTTCTCCTTCTCTCATCGCTCCCTCTTAAAACATTTAAACATACTGAAAAAGCAGCCAAGCCAAGTTCTCCAGGACTGTCCAGTAATAAGCAAACTAGCAAAAAGTCAAACCATACCCCATATCTCCCCAGCCCATCTCTGTGAATATGATGAACAGGGCAGTGTTGAGAAATCGACAGGCCAATTTGGTTTGTCAAAGGTCTGTTACATACCAAAGCAATGGCGATAGAGGGGGAATTGGCAGTGTTTGTGCGGTTTTTTTCTTCTCTTTTTTTAAGCCCTGTGAAACTCCCCCCTGGTTAACTCATCTACCTCACTGCCACAGTAACACGCACCTCCAAGGACATGAATTAAACAGAGAGGCAGCAGCGACTTCCTGCTGGAAAGCCGCCCGACAGCACTTAGCTGGGGGTCATAAACAACCGGCGCTTTGTCACTTCCTCCCTTGCCCCAACAAAGCAACAGCAGAAATAAATAACCTTTAAGTAGACTTCATCCTTCCACCGAGCATCCTTCCTACCTTCTGTCTCTATACTACCTCTGATTGGAGGTGGCTAACCAACAAGCAACTGACCGAAAACAAGCAACCTGGCAAACAAACGGCAGCTAGAATAACCACGAAAAACTTGAACATGGAGGCAGGAAGCAGAAGTAAGATGGCCTGGCAAATCATAAAGCTTGAACAAGAGGCAGAGGTAAGACGCTAGATATGGAGAGAGAGAGGTTTGATGAGCGCAGGTTATGTGTGGGAAAGAGTGCCCGAACCTCTCTAGGAGTTATCATTGGGTTAAAATATGCTAAACTCCCTGCGTCTGAAAACACGTTGGGACCTCTGGCTGCTCTCCGGCTTTCAATCATCTCTCCGCCTGTTCCTCCTCCGCAAACAGCACCTGGGAATCCTCCCTCCCTTTCTCCCCTTCTTTCTCCAGGATTATGAAAGTAAAAAACAACCAGGCACATTCCCAACATTCCATAGATTACACAGACTCATCCATCCACAGCAGAGGACAAGCACATTGCACATGCATAGCTTCTTGCTCTTGTATCTGAGGCCCAGTAGCCCACCCATAGATAAGAGCCAGACATTTTTGAACCATTCACTAAGCACCGTTAGCTAAGCTAATGAGCCTTGGCACCCATCTCCTCCTCATGAAACTCTATCTTCCCTTTGGAAATTAGTAAACAAGCGAAAGGCAGCCTCTTCTCCCCCTTCGTTTAACTCAACATGCCTATCAAATCAAATCAAACCAAATCAGAGGAGAAGCCAAGCTAACACTAGCAGTCAGGGCGGCTATTGAACTCGCTGGCTGTAGAAAACACAGGTTTGTTAATCAAGCGCAGGCAAAACAATTACGAGAATCCTTTAATCAATGGGACTGGACAAACAATAAATCCTGCGTGGCTTCAGCAAAGTGTGGCAAGGGGGACATTTTTCAACTCTTAATTAAACGCAATACTCCTGATAGACTATCATGTGCTAATAACTACACCGCAGTGCCATTTAGCCCCTCAGATTGGGTTTGTGAGACGCTACAAGGCTGAGCGGAGACAGAGGCCCGAATTCACAAACATAATGGCTCGCAAAAAAAGAGCACGACAAAAACGAACATGCCTACTGAAGCAACATTTAGGCGTGTCGCCTAAGCCTATCCTTTGTGCTGGTGTTTGTAGCTTGTTAGCCCGTCAAGAGTGACACACACAAATAGGCTAGTCTGTTCATTCTCTTAGATGCAACCCGGAGCGTTGAAATTCCAATTCCAATTCCAACTCCTCCCCAGTTGGATCCAGAATCTGGATTCACTCGCATGCATGGATCGAAGCCTAATAGGACACTTGGAATCACATCTCCGGGAGGGTGAGTCTAAGAAATGGCTTGGGAATCAGGTAGACAAATCCATTTGGATTCACGAGGCTTTGTTTGAGCCGGTAATAGGAGAATATATAGACTGAGAGAACAGAGGGGAGGGAGTGAATGGCACTAGCATAGAATAATATAATGTGTATGCTGTTGTAGGTAACTCTTCTGCGATGGAAAGTCGAGAAGGGGAGGCAAAGATAATAATCCAGCAAGGTAGGCTGGACATGTTTCAACCAGGTACAATGGCAGACATAAATCCACATTGATCAATAATTGTTGATGCCTCTTACAAAGTCCCAGTTCCCCCTTTCCTCTCTCTCTCTCTCTTTTTATCTATCCCTTTCTCTGTCCCTCACTCCCAGTTCCCCGGGCCCATTGTTGCATGCAAACGGAAGCTTGCACAGCACTCTCGGCTAAATAATTGACGAGGCCCACATGGTCACGCACACAGCGGAGTAAGTGGTTTATTCTTGGGGAGATCAATGTGGGGGCTATGAGGATTTTATTGTACCTGCAGGTGAAATGTACAGGGTCACAGATCCCCCCCACAGTCTTAATTCTGCTGCCCTAGCCTTGGTCCTCCCTTGAACTCTGTTGCCCCACAAAACATACACAACACACACAGACCATTGTAGTATCACTTGAATAAAATATAAAGGCATTGAAGACAAAAATATAAATAATTCATAGATAATACACCGATAAATAAATGATGTTGACGAACAACCAGCGGTTGTTCAAACTAAGAGAGTAAACAACTATCGATGGCGTCTTCCTGCCGTTGTCTCAAAGAGCTATCATCATGGGTCCCCCTCGCTGGGACAGACGTTGTCTGCAGCAACCAGCGCCTGGGTTGTCACGGCAAAGAAGCGTCGAAGAGCAGGTGAAATGTCGAGGTGACCTTCAAGAGGTAAAGACCGGAGGGGCCATGTGGCGCTAGCCTCGTTAACAGCATAACCCAGACAGAGACTTCTTCCTCAATGCCTCGGCCAATGATAGAGCTCTCAATTGTCTATGCTCCTGAATAAAGGTGTCCTGCCAGGGAGAGTTTGTTGTCCAATCTGTATGGAGCTGATTGGAGACGGGGGAACCTGCCCGTGCAGGAAGGATGAGATATCAATCACAGCATGGTTTCTCATCTGCCACCATTTATATCTTGACATTCACTTCGTGACTGTTGCTTCATGTTGATCTAATTAAATGTCTTGTGTAATACGTTGTGTTGTACGTTCTGTGTATATGTCAGGGGAGAACAACTGCCCCCTCTCATTGACAGGCTGACAACGGTACTGCAGGCATTGTTAGCAGAAAACTGGATCCCTCATTATAGTGTATGGGAAAATGGCAATCTTTGTGGTCAATCTTCGTGTACATTTTTAAAAATTATAGTACAAATAATTGCTTCTATTACACCAGATATATACACCAGATATAAATTGCACACAGAAGAGGTTTACTTGCTAATGGCAGCCTGCCGTACACCGGTCGGCCTTTAACTTGACCCAGCAAACCGGGAACATTGCCCAAATATCTACTAAGATTCCCATGAACTTCTTGTTAGGATTTTTTTTCTAACATTAGGATAATAACATCCCAAAATCATTAAAAGAATGATCATACATTTATTTATTTGAAAAAATATGAAATATCCTTGGAATTTTTATTTTTTTATTTTTTATTTCACCTTTATTTAACCAGGTAGGCTAGTTGAGAACAAGTTCTCATTTGCAACTGCGACCTGGCCAAGATAAAGCATAGCAGTGTGAGCATACAACAAAGAGTTACACATGGAGTAAACAATTAACAAGTCAATAACACAGTAGAAAACAAAGGGGGGTCTATATACAATGTGTGCAAAAGGCATGAGGAGGTAGGCAAATAATTACAATTTTGCAGATTAACACTGGAGTGATGAATGATCAGATGGTCATGTACAGGTAGAGATATTGGTGTGCAAAAGAGCAGAAAAGTAAATAAATAAAAACAGTATGGGGATGAGGTAGGTGAAAAGGGTGGGCTATTTACCAATAGACTATGTACAGCTGCAGCGATCGGTTAGCTGCTCAGATAGCTGATGTTTGAAGTTGGTGAGGGAGATAAAAGTCTCCAACTTCAGCGATTTTTGCAATTCGTTCCAGTCACAGGCAGCAGAGTACTGGAACGAAAGGCGGCCAAATGAGGTGTTGGCTTTAGGGATGATCAGTGAGATACACCTGCTGGAGCGCGTGGTACGGATGGGTGTTGCCATCGTGACCAGTGAGCTGAGATAAGGCGGAGCTTTACCTAGCATGGACTTGTAGATGACCTGGAGCCAGTGGGTCTGGCGACGAATATGTAGCGAGGGCCAGCCGACTAGAGCATACAAGTCGCAGTGGTGGGTGGTATAAGGTGCTTTAGTGACAAAACGGATGGCACTGTGATAGACTGCATCCAGTTTGCTGAGTAGAGTAATGCTCTCATAACACACACTAAAATGTTGTACACAACATCTTTAACAGTCACAACATTCCCAATAAGTTCTCATTAAGGTTTCCAGGTAATGTTATAATACAATGTACCAGTAATGTTTTCCCAACAAACTAAAATTGGTTCTGTGAATGTTCCCAGAACATTGCCGCGAGGCAAATGTTCTCATAACACAATAACTGTCCAGTCGTGCTGATGATTCTTTGTATAAAGCATTCACCTAACGTTGCAAGAACATTCCAGAACACATCTAGTCTGCTCTTTTAAAGGTTCCCAGAATGTTTCATTAGTTTGTGGGAACAGTCTGGTGGGAACATTGTGGGGACATCACAAAGTATATGGCCCCACTACAAGGTGATATAGACACACAGTATTTTATTAATAGGACATTTGAACAGTGTTTAATCTAACAAACACAAACACATTTTCTACACGTTAACAATCTTCAGATGTGGGTTCTGAACCTACAATGGTTGGTTTCCAAGCCAGATCTTTCATCATCTGGCAGTATGGTCAATCAGGAATTACATGCTTCCTTTTTAGCCTTAGACATAACTAACACAGGGAAATACTGGTTATTCCCCATCATTTCACTAATCCTCTTTATATTCTGCGTACTTCTGGGACCACATATACAAGGTATTCAAGACTATGAGTGCCGAACTAGGATCACTTTTTCTTTTCAGATCATGAAATATATGACAGGGGAGACCATGTCAAGCTTCACAAAGTAGGAATTATATTGGGTGCGTTTCAAAAATGAGAGTTAAACAGTCATTTTTACACTATTGTTTATTGTTTAGAGTTAATAAATTCTGCATTTCTGACTGGATGTATAAATCTGTATGAAACAAAGAGTTATCTGTCAGTAGAGTGTATCTGAGCCTCAATTTCACAATTGTATTTTTCTTCAAAAGAAACATGGTAAAAGAAGCCTGCAATCTTCAGATCTGTAACTAGATCATTAGCCCTCTGTGCCACCAGTGGATAGCTATGGCCTTGCAAGGGTTTTTCGGTCTAATATGGTCGGTCGGGACACAGAACCATTTCAGAGTTATAAAAACATTCCCATCCTCTTCAGACAGTGCATTCGGAAAGTATTCAGACCCCTTGACATTATTCTAAAATGGAATACATCCACATTTTTCCCTCATCAATCTACAGACAATACCCCATAATGACAAAGTGAAAACAGGTTTTCAGAAATGTTTGCAAATGTATTCAAAATAAAAAACTTAAATATCACATTTAGATAAGTATTCAGACCCTTCGCTAAGACACTCGAAATTGAGCTCAGGTGCATCCTGTCTCCATTGATCATCCTTGAGATGTTTCTACAACTTGATTCGAGTCCACCTGTGTTAAATTCAATTGATTGGACATGATTTGGAAAGGCACACACCTGTCTATATAAGGTCCTACAGTTGACAGTGCATGTCAGAGAAAAAACCAAGCCATAAGGTCGAAGGAATTGCCCGTAGAGCTCCGAGATATGATTATGTCGAGGCACAGATCTGGGGAAGGCTACCAAAACAATTCTGCTGCATTGAAGGTCCCCAAGAACACAGTAACCTCCATCATTCTTAAATGGAAGAAGTTTGTAACCACCAAGACTCTCCCTAGAGCTGGCCGCATGGCTAAACTGAGCAATCGTGGGAGAAGGGCCTTCGTCAGGGAGGTGACCTAGAACCCGATGGTCACTCTGACAGAGCTCCAAATCAAATTGTATTGGTCACATACACATATTTAGCAAATGTTAATGCGGGTGTAGCAAAACGCTTCCTCTGTGGAGATTGGACAACCTTCCAGAAGCACAAACATCTCTGCAGTACTCCACCAATCAGGCCTTTATGGTAGAGTGGCCAGACGGAAGCCACTCCTCAGTAAAAGGCAGATGACAGCCCGCTTGAAGTTTGCCAAAAGACACCGAAAGGACTCTCAGACCATGAGAAACAAGATTCTCTGGTCTGATGAAACCGAGATTGAACTCTTTGGCCTGAATGCCAAGCGTCATGTCTGGAGGAAACCTGTCACCATCCCTATGGTGAAGCACGCTGGTTGCAGCATCATACTGTAGGGATGTTTTTCAGTAGCAGGGACTGGGAGACTAGTCAGGATCAAGGGAAAGATGAATGGGAGCAATGTACAGAGAGATCCTTGACAAAAACCTGCTCCAGAGTGCTCAGGACCCCAGACAGGAGCAAAGGTTTATTTTTATTTTTTTTCACCTTTATTTAACCAGGTAGGCCAGCTGAGAACAAGTTCTCATTTACAACTGCGACCTGGCCAAGATAAAGCATAGCAGTGCGACAAAAACAACACAGAGTTACAGATAAACAAACGTACAGTCAATAACACATATTAAAAGAAAAATAGAAAAATCTATGTACATTGTGTGCATATGTAGAAGAGTAGGGCGGTAGGCAATAAATATGCCCTAGAGGCAAAAATAATGACAATTTACCATTAGTCCCGGGGTGATAGATGTGCAGATGATGATGTACCAGTAGAGATACTGGGGTGCAAAAGAGCAAGAGGGTAAGTAATACTATGGGGATGAGATAGCCAGGTGTGCTATTTACAGATTGGCTGCTGGTGTGCGTGCTGCGAGTAGGTGTTGCTATGGTGACCAGTGAGCTGAGATTAGGTGGGGCTTTACCTAGCAAAGACTTATAGATGGGGCCTCCCGGGTGGCGCAGTGGTCCAAGGCACTGCATCACAGTGCTAGCTGTGCCACCAGAGATTCTGGGTTCAAGCCCAGGCTCTGTCGCAGCCGGCCGCGACCGGGAGGCCCTTGGGGCGGCGCACAATCGGCCCAGTGTCGTCCGGGTTGTAGAGGGCTTGGCCGGCAGGGATATTGTCTCATTGCGCATTAGCGATTCCTGTGTCGGGCCGGGCGGAGTGCACACTGACCAGGTCGCCAGGTGTTGTACGGTGATTCCTCCGACACATTGATGCGGCTGGCTACCGGGTTGGATGTGCATTGTGCGGCTTGTGCGGCTTGGCTTGGCTTGGTTGGGTTGTGGTTCGGAGGACGCATGGCTCTCAACCTTTGCCTCTCCCGAGCCCCGTACGGGAGTTTCAGCGTTGAGACAAGACTACACTACTACCAATTGGATACCACGAAATTGGGGAGAAAAAACAAAAAAAATACTTATAGATGACCTGGAGCCAGTGTGTTTGGCGACAGATATGTAGTGATGGCAAGCCAACAAGAGCATATAGGTCGCAGTGGTGGGTAGTATATGGGGCTTTGGTGATAAAACGGATGGCACTGTGATAGACTACATCCAGTTTGCTGAGTAGAGTGTTGGGGGCTATTTTGTAAATGACATCGCCGAAGTCAAGGATCGGTAGGAATGTCAGTTTTACGAGGGTTTGTTTGGCTGCATGAGTGAAATAGGAAGCTGATTCTAGATTTAATTTTGGATTGTAAAAGCTTAATGTGAGTCTGGAAGGAGAGTTTACAGTCTAACCAGACACCTAGGTATTTGTAGTTGTCCACATATTCTAGGTCAGAACCGTCCAGAGTAGTGACGTTAGTCGGGTGGAGGGTGCGGGCAGCAATCTGTTGAAGAACATGCCCTTAGTTTTACTAGCATTTAAAAGCAATTGGAGGCTACGGAAGGAGTGTTGTATGGCGTTGAGGCTTGTTTGGAGGTTTGTTGCATGGTGTCCAAAGAAGGGCCAGATGTATACAGAATGGTGTCGTCTGCGTAGAGATGGATCAGAGAATCACCAGCAGCAAGAGCGAGATCACTGATATATACAGAGAAAAGAGTCGGCCCAAGAATTGAACCCTGTGTCACCCCCATAGAGATTTGACACACTGAACTCTATCTGAGAAGTAGTTGGTGAACCAAGCGGCGCAGTCATTTAAGAAGCCAAGACTATTGAGTCTGCCGATAGGAATGCGGTGAAGAGGGCTGCACAGTACTTATGACGTTGTTTAGGACCTTGAGTGTGGCTGAGGTGCACCCATGACCAGTTCGGAAACCAGATTGCATAGAGGAGAAGGTACGGTGGGATTCAAAATGGTCAGTGATCTGTTTATTAACATGACTTTCGAAGAGTTTAGAAAGGCAGGGCAGGATGGATATTGGTCTATAACAGTTTGTGTCTAGAGTGTCTCCTCCTTTGAAGAGGGGGATGACCGCGGTAGCTTTCCAATCTGTGGGGATCTCGGGCGATACGAAAGAGAGGTTGAATAGGCTGTAATAAGGGTTGCTACAATTTCTGCGGATAATTTTAGAAAGAGAGGGACCAGATTGTCTAGCCCAGCTGATTCGTAGGGATCTAGATTTTGCAGGTTCACCTTCCAACAGGACTACGACCCTAAGCACACAGCCAAGACAACGCAGGAGTGGCTTGGGGACAAGTCCCTGAATGTCCTTGAGTGGCCCAGCCAGAGCCCTGACAAAAATTTGTTTTTGCTTTGTCATTATGGGGTATATGTATTTTATGATGTATTCCAATCTGATTTCTTATGCTTTAAGGAGCTACAAATTTGCATCCTGAGAATGTTCTTGAAATATTCTGAGGACCTCCAAGACAAGGTAAAATGTTTATTTCGTGATCATCAATGGAATATTATGTTAAACCTAAAACAAATATGCAATGATTCGTCATAAAAATGACTTAAATTGGATACATTGTAGTAACGTCGTTGTGTGGTAGACGGGATACTCTGTCTGTTCTTTCCTAGCCCACGTTTGCAGCTTCTGTTGCTAACTCAACGGCTAGGAGGAATCATTTCTGTAGTGAATAAGAGTTCAAAGTTCATACCATTCGCAACCAAAGCTCACACTGAGGTTGGCTTCGTTCTGTAGTTATTATCTGAACCCTTCTGATATCGGATCGTTATCCTAATGTACCTGGAACAGAAATGTATATTGTCGTCAAGACTTTATATAGGAAGGGAGAGGAGGGTGTGTTTCATAGTTTATAACCAATTTCTCTTCACGTGGGCGGGCCACTGAGTCGGGCCTAATTCACTCATGAAAACCCAATTCTCACATTTTAGAAGCTAAAATCACATTTCATCCACTCCCAAATAATTTCATATTCAAACATTTAAATTGCACAACAATTCCATGTGAACCTGATAACTATAATGTGTAGACTTTCCACTGTACCGTTTATGTCATCCTATCATTGATGAGAATGAGATGTCTCAGATGACAACCGAACTGACATCATATTCATTAAGTACCAATGCATATGTTCAACTGGTTGGATTACCAAACTATGGTTCATTTCCCCCCACCTTCTGATGTTCCCAGAATCTCTGTTTAACAAAGGCTTTCAAGAGTCCCTCTGTAGAGTCAAGAGAGAGGGAAGGGAGAAATGTATTTATGGGGGGGGGGTCTTACCCACAAGCCAACGTCATGACACAGTCATCTGTACCTGATGTTGCAAACTGTCAGTGCTTCAAAGATGAAATGTCCAAGAGAAAGTGCCTAAAGGGCAATTAAGAATTCTACTCTCATTTGAATGTCTCTAAGCACGCCATCTATCATGTTGGCTCAAACAGGTTTGTTGAGTACACACCAACACAGAAGGATAAAACGTAATAAAAATAGAAATCCATTCCCTTGATTTCAGCTAGTCCATCATACTCTTCGACTTCAAAATCACACATTACTAATGCTCGTGTGTAAAAGGCCTATTTCCAAGTAAAAGCAGTGGAGTACCAGAATTCAGGACACACGTGATGTGGTCTCAACACCACTGAAATTATGCCATGATTACTTCTATTATGTGTTTCCAAACATATATTTACCGGTGTGTCTTATATGCCATGTAATTGGATTTCCCTCTATTAGCTTAACTCCTAAATATATAATAACTGTATCTCTGTGTAGTTATTACAATAATGTGTTGATTTTTCTTTTGAACCTTTATTTAACTAGGCAGTTAAGAACAAATTATTATTTACAATGACTGCCTTGTGAAACCCCCCCAGGCAAACCCTCCCCTAACGATGTTGGGCCAATAGTGTGCTGCCCTATGGGACTCCAGATCACAGACGATTGTGACACAGCCTGGAATCGAACCCGTGTCTGTAGTGACGCCTCTAGCATGGCGACGCAGTGCCGTAGACCGCTGCGCCACTCAGGAGGCCTAAGTGTTACTGAGATGGCAACACAGTGAGAAATTACTTAAATTGAGCAGACGTTTCTCTAAATATACTTAATGATACTTCATAAAAAAATACATGTGAGTAGATTTGAAGTCAACAGTAGGCTGTATACTAATGAGTAACATACAGTAGGAGAGAAAAAAGTATAGTGCACAACACCTGTAACTTTTATATAAGGCTATATCTATCTATTACTGGATGGATATCTGGAGGTGCCACACCCTAACCTCCAATAGAGGCTGAGCCTGTAGCTCAGAAAATACAAAGGAAATCAGCACTTGATGATTTCTTCAGCATTCACAGCAGCATCTCTTGCTACCTCTCTCCCCCCGCTTTTCCTCCCTCCATCCCTTCCCTCTCTCCTTATCAGTTGATCAGAAACCAAGCCAGACTTTACCATGAGTGCCACCTCCTTTCTTGCATCCCCCAAGAACATGTACAACGCATCGATCGTTCCCCTTTAAACCGAGAAGCATCCAGCTGTGCGCTGACGTCACGTGGTCTACCAACCTCCAAGCATATGCGTGTGAGTCTCAGATGGTATTTTTGCGTCACAAACGGCATGTGCGAGCGCAACCTGTCGACCTTTATTGGTCTTGTGTATCGCCTGAGTCAGTTGCTTTGTTCCAGGGAGTCTGTGCGCAACTCACGTACCAGTTGGCGCACTAGTTCTGGTCCGTGGCGTTATGTTATCCACCGTTGCTTATGTAGCTAGCTAGTACACTCTAACTAGTACACACTAGCCAGCTAGTACATTCTAGCTAGTACACACTAGCTAACTAGTACACACTGGCTAGCTAGTACACAATAGCGTGTACCAAGCTTCTAATTGTAAATGTAATTTCACCACCTGTGCTGTTGGTGGCGGTAACGCACCAGCCTCTCTGGCACCATTCGGCATCCTGTCTCATCTCCTGTGTCTCACAGCATCTGTGGAGTGAGGAGAAAGTATCTGCTGGAGCAAGACCCTATTGCTTTAACTAGGGAGACAACGTTGAGACAACGGATCACTCCGCGTAGTCCCCTTCCATTTGGTTGCCACGGGAGACGCCCTCAAGGTGTTTCTCCCAGAAACCTCAGAGACATGGAGAGGAGAGTGAGCTTGATCTCTCTCCCCAGATCCGAGGAGACGTCCCTGGCTTTCCACATGCAGTGCACCCCTGTCCTCATCCTTGCTTTTTCCTGAAATCCCCACTTGTTCAGGAAGTGCATACACATCAAACCCATTAAATTGTCACGAGTAAAATAAGGCCAGAATGTTCATGGATGGAAACTTAGTGGTGAATCATTATTTTCTTCACTCGCTCTAGTTCCAGAGGCAATGAATATCATAAAAGGTCTAGCAAGTCTTCAGTGATGATGGTGGACCACTAGATATATTCAGCTAAAAGCGAGGGATTTTTGTCACCTTCCCTGAGTATTCATGGGATGGATTTGCATATACAGTTGAGGACCATATGCTTCCTGATAAGAACTACTGTATGAACCACCATTTGGCAGCAGCAGAGAACTAGCGGCACCAGTCGTGGGTTTCTTTCACATTCTCTGACTTCTGATCTCGTTTAAATGACGAATTCACAGCGAGTTGCGAGGGGGCTCGGAGTGTAGAGTCTGTGGATGTAGGAGGGATATTTAGACTTTTACATTTTCCTACTCAGAAATTCGAATTCCGCTGGCAGCGTGAAAACATGACCCCAAATGTTTATCTTGACGTGACAACTAACAAGCTCTCGCCGGATAATTAGATGGCCGCCGCCGAGTGTATGTGTGTCCGACAAAGCTCTCGATAACATTTGACATTATTATATATTTCTTGCTATGCGCCATGCCTTTATGGTCCTTTAAAAGCCTCGCCAGCCGCATCCATTTCCATTTGGACTGCATTAACGAACGCGGCGGCCACGCTCATGTACTGTATGGTGGTGAAGTAATGAGACTGCAGAATGTGACTCATCTCAGTAACTGTGGATTGGAACCGGTGTACGTTTGTGAGCACATGCATGTCAATGCACGTTAATGTATGTGTGTGTGTGTGTGTGTATAAACCGACCAGCAGCAGTATACCTCCCATCTGGCAACAGCCCTCTTACGCCAGGGAACATGATTGAAGTGAAGGTCTCGCATTGTAAACGAAAGTTGCTCAACCACCCTGAACCCTCCCCCAGTTGCATACATACAGGTCTGCGTGATTGATTGATGAGACATGCTACATTTTAGTCATTCAGCAAATGCTCTTAGCCAGAGCAATTAAGGTTAAGGGCCTTGCTCAAGGGCACAACAACTGACTTATCACCTAGTCGGTGCAGAGATTTGAACCAGTGACATTGGGGTTGCTGGCCCAAAGCTCATAACCGCTAGGCTACATTCCGCCCTAAAGCCTGCATGCCTAAAGCTTCTTAACAACCTACAGCCTCTTCGGTCTGACCATAGGCCCCTAACCAAACATGGTACAACAGTAGATTGCTGATCGGCTCTGGGCGTGTTACAGCACACATCCAGCAACACAGGTATTTGACTGTGTGTGAACAACACATTTTACGAGTGGATGCTTCATAAACCACACACAGGCCATTAACTCCGGGGAAGTCCCCCTTAATATGGATGTCAAGTGACAGGCCTGACTAAAGACATTGTGGAGGAGACTCCTGTTTAGTCCTCACCTGGTAAGATAACGTCTCTACAGAAGAGATGAAACACTGAATCATTTCTCAAATCTTTGAGCTAAAATGTAACGAATAGACATTCACCTCTCAGAAATGTCTGGTGGCACTGGTGGAGGGAGGGAGATATAATATCTATTGGGGCCAACATTAGAGCTGGAAGGAGAAACAGAGGATGCCATGGATTATTTCCATGTAGTTCCATGTAATATTACATAATAAAGAATGGGGTGTGGTCTAGACCTATATTAGAAATGACAATTTATGGTGTGATGGTTTTCAGTATTTGACTGGCATTTACACAACATCATTTAGAACAAAACGTTTGGCTAATATTATATTACAACCGGATGTCTTAACTGTTCTTTGAAGAAGAGGAGGAAGGGGAAAAGGAGAGGAATGGAGGAAGGAGAGGGCGGGAGGAGAGAGGTAAGAGGAAAGGGATGGAGGGAGGATTCTGAAACAAGATATGCTGAAAATTACATAGACTTTTCCAATGGGCAAGCCCCCAATTATACCCACACATATTCGAATTAAACATTTTCGTTCAGATAATATTCAATAGTTCCAAACCAATCCAGGTTCAAATGTTTGAGTAGCCCCCATTCAGTGGGAGACTCAGACTGGGTTATTTTCAGTTTGAGTGTGAGCAAGGGGCGTGGTCGTGCTTTCTGTGGAAATCTTAGGTGAGATGCCACCTGCACGTCTTGGATGCTTACCGGCATCCAGGAGAGAGAAGTCAGTCCACATTTCTCACGTGATGATGCGTAATGGAGAACTGTAATACACAGCAACATCATATACATTTGATTACATTACATTGGAAACCCGTAAGCCATTTCCTAGGCATCATAAAAAAGCTATAACTACGTTACCCGGGTAGGACAGCGGAAAACCCCCCCGAACAAACCCATTTTCTTTTAACAGCCTTGGCCCTGGCAATATACGGTTCCTCGCGAGCTTTTATGATGTGCCTCGCTAAAGCTTATAACACACACCCATTCCGATCAAGCCAGTAGATTTCGTCTACAAGGCAGGATGCGCAACTTCATAAAATAATAGGATTAGCCTATAATGATGTATTAATCACAACCAAATTAAATTGGATCAGTTTGAAAAAAAGGTTACATTTTAGATGTCGTGTTTCCCTCTTCCCCCTTTTCAATGAAAGTGTTTCATTGGGGGAAACTGAGTGATTGTATAGGCTATAACAATTGAATATTTTATTATCCTATTTGGGAAACAAGGAAATATGTTTTTCAATAGCACTTTTTGCAAGGTTCTTTATGATATGTGCCTATATTGGTAACCAATCAATGGCACTTAAAATCTCCATCCTTCGGGGACAAGTCCACATACGGGCAATGCGTCTGTGAAGCCGATTGCAGTGTGTGCGTAACTGGTGCCAATAGTTAAACACCATATACTTCAGGATAAATAATGTTTAGGCTAATATCCATATAGAGAACTAACAAATAGAATCCTAAACGTAATTTCAAAAGGCTAAATAAGTCATTATGTAGAGTATACATAAACGGCTAAAAAAATAATGCAACCTAAAATAGAGAGTAGCTTAACAGTCCCTCTACAAGTAAAATCTCTCCAGCAGCCAAGGCGGTCGAAATAGGATAATGACATTAAACAAGGGTGTCACCTGCACTCTAAAACTCAGACAATCACCAGACATCACACTGCTCCTGACTCCACCTTTCAATGAATGGGTTTGGGAGCGCACCTTGAAAAAACGCACCGCAACTAAAAATCATTGGCAAGAAAAAGAACCCCGCTATTGAATGCGCAAACATGGATCAGAGTCAGATTCCCGACGATACAGACCTATGTCAATGCATGTTCAAAATCTGCATTAGGCTACCCCAACAATAGATCAAATTGACGTTACTTGTCTGATGCCATTGAATTCTCGAAACGTATCAGGTACCGTGCCATTTATGATCAATACTATTGTATAATGTGATATCAATAGGCTACATGCATATCAGTGAACTCAACTGCAACGCATTCGCATATCATGGTTGGCTTCATTAACCGGTGGAGATATGCACCTGCTACAGTAAGCATTCATTTACATGTTAGTCATTTAGCAGACGCTCTTATGCAGAGCGACTTACATGAGCAATTAGCGTTAAGTTCCTTGTTCAAGGACACATCGACAGATTTTTCACCAGTCGGCTCGGGGAATCGAACCACTAGACTACCTGCCGCTTCTACCTGCCGCAGCACCCCCCCCCCCCCCCCCCCTCCCATTGAAGATGATTCAGAAATGCGTTATTAAGACTAGCCACCTCTGAAGCGTACAGGCTTTATAATGTAACAAATGGTTGCGTGAAATGCATGCCCAGTTTCACCCCAGTCAGGCAGGATATTGTAAATTCCTCCTGGTGTGGTTTAAATAAGACAGAGTGAATAAACTTGTAATGACCAAATGCCGTCAAAACGAGGGTCACATAGCCGACGCTATATTCTTTATAACAGCTCTTTTGGATACGGCTATAACGTTTGCCGCCACCAGTACTGACACTCTGTACAAGAATAGGAGAGGATGGCATCGGGCACATTTTGGCTACGGAGTAGGGCTACAGCATCACCTAACCTTTGCTATAGCCTATCAGCGTCAGCTCTACCCCGCCGAGTTCCGCGGCACTGGTACGCTTCTTGCAGTATTCTTGAGAGCTGTTTTTTGGGTACCACTACCAGCCTGCATCCCCCTCCTAGGCTACTCAATCAGCATTTACAAGTATGTACACAGACAGGCACTATCGGGCGCAGACTGCCCTTCACGCATTCCACAGTGGAGAACCAGTTGAAATAGCTTAATTATTTTCTCGTTTCAAGAAGCACCTCCAAGCATGCGGATACAACTCCGTTAGAAAAAAAGACAACTGTTCCTACCGTTATCAATGATGGAGTTCCTCTCTTTCTTATTGTGCATATACAAAACACATACACATTTTGTTCAATAAACAAATAAACAATAATCCCGTATGCGAGCGTCCTGCGGCAGATCCAGAGAATCGGTTCAGGTTCTAGCGGTGAGTAGTGTTTAAAATCCCCCTGATAGCGCAGGTTGCTCGGACGCATGTGGAATCGCAGGACTGTACCCTCAACCGCGCTTGGATAAACCACAGCTCTATGCGTTTGGCTGGAGGGTGATGTCATAGCGCCCCCCTACTTCTCCTCTCTCGCCCCCCTCCCTTTTCACCCACCCCTCTACTCGCAGCTGTCCTCCTCCTTTCTCTTCCCATCCCGTGCGCTCTTTTCACCCCCTCCCTTCCTTTTCCTCCACATAACGTGATGAAGTCATGGCGTTGCGCACGCCTTGCTAGCGGTGCAGTCCCAGTAGCATCCGCAGCCTCCTTTCCCGGGATTAGATGGAAGAAAAGGTGTCATAAAACAGGCCAATGCGTGAGGGAGGATTTAAAGGCTACCTCCCCTCGTGATCATGAAATTAGCGCGGCTTAAAGGAAAAGTGCATTACTCCTGAAAAAGATAGACGGTATAAAAAAGTTATAAGGGCTGGAATAAAGTAATCATACATTATTGATACCTGAAAAATGACTCATCAAATGCTTAAAAATGCAATCAAGTTAATCGCAGGATTAGTCACAAATTTAGAAGTTGCTCAAATTGAGCGGTAATTTAATAGTTTAAAAAAACACAAAAAAACTAAAATCACAAAATGTTAACTTAAGTTAACTGATTCATTCAAAAGCAGCTCTTTCTGTAAAAGTACCTGTTTACATTCATTACAGTAGCAAACATATTCACACATTTTTAAATACATTAAAATCCCATTTAGGCCTTTGAATTACATGTAACAAAAGCCAATGGACAGCTAACAATAACAAGAAGCTAAATAGCTTCTTAGCTAGCTAGTTAATATAAAAGGTAACCTAAAATATATATTTTTAAATGTGTGTGGTTTATATGTACATGTAAATACACTAATACAAAGTGAGTTAGCTACTTAGCTTGGCTACACTCATGTAGATGAAAATAATATCACTAGTTTTTCATTCGGTCAAACAATTAAATCATACTGTACATCAAAATGACTAGAAAACTCAACACAGTTTAATTAAACATTGCGCACATTGCTTGCTGATTGGGGTTTTAGGCTGGGTTTCGTATAGCACTTTGTGACATCTGTCAAAAGGGCTTTATAAATGCATTTGACTCATTGATTACACATGTGATCTCTATATTTAGAAAACGTAACCAAATGTAACCATCAACAGCAAAGATGGCACATGAGTAAACATGAGTAAAAATGGACACCACCAGAATACGTGAATGTATTTCAAATGTGAACTTACAATTCCACATATGAAAGTGGAATATTTACATGTGGATTATTTTTATTTAATAAATGTAGCATTTTTTTTTACCCCTTTTTTCTCCCCAATTGGTAGTTTACAGTCTTGTCCCATCACTGCAACTCCGTACGGACTCGGGAGAGGCAAAGGTCCTCCGAAACACAACCGAAATGATCGGCCCGCCACAGGAGTTGCTAGTGCGCGATGGGACAAGAAAATCCCTGCCGGCCAAACCCTCCCCTAAACCCGGACGACACTGGGCCAATTGTGAAACTTGCAATTCACATGTAAAGTGAAGACATGTATTTTCCTCACATGACAAAATGTTAACATGCGAACCCTAATTTAAAGGTTCTGCACAGTGAAAATTGATTGTTTTTCATCAAATTGGATGATATTGGCTGATGAAACCAGTTCAAAGTAGTGTGACCCAAGTTTGAAAAATAACTAGCTGGTACATTGATAAAGTTTATCGTAAAGTCAGGGTCCCCTTCCACCGAGTCACATAACTTGGATTCAGGAGGGCAAGCATTACCAAGGATTTTGCTACCGGCTTTCTGCAACATCACATAAGCAGGAAATAATACAATGGTAGCGTCTTATCGTCTTAACTAAATGAAATATGTACCGCCTTAAAACCATCATCGAAAATGAAATGTATTCTACAAGAACCAATATCACTCCCTAAACACACAACCTTATTCAACAATCCTTGGATAGCTTTCAGAATTCACAGATTAATTGGTCCACATGGAAAACTAAAGGCATTGAAACCGTAAATGACTTGGTAGCAGGAAATACATTTAGTTCCATGACAGAATTAAAAAGTAATATGAACTGACCAATGTAGAGAGTTCAAATACATGCCAACTTAAAAGTTAATATCACAAAATCTCGATTTCAAATCGAATATCCAACTGACAATCTCGTAGCAAAAAATTGGAAGCAAGACATAAAAATATTTGATTTTGGCACAAGATGGAGGGAAAGTTGGAGCATAATTAACAAAATTATAGTTAACGAAAATGTACGCTTAATCCCGTATAAAATAATGTAGCTCTATAGAATGTATTATACAAGAGACAAAATTCAGAAATTCTACAGCATAATGGCAGAGTAATCCCTTAGTGTAAATTAATAATGACTCAATAAGTCCAAAAGTTATGGATGGAGCTAAAAAGTTGGCTGTCAGAAGTATTACAATGTAAATGTACTTTTAATCAGTCTGTCTGCATATTTCAAGACATGGCGAATGGGGGGTGTAGTGAGATACCTAATGGGCTGGAAGATTCTCTTCTCATCACTCATCTTGAAAAAACATATACAAAAAACTTAGAAATCAATCCACCATCATTAACACAAAGGAAAAATCTAATTATTTAGATATTGAAATGGCATGAGCGACTGAGAAAAACAATTGGTATAATTTAAGGCCAAGTGACGAACAATAATGCTGGCACTAGGAATGGGGGTTTGAGCATGCGATTCTTGGCAAATAAGATGTAGTAGTTGTTTGTGGGCATCTGTCAGTGGTTTGTGTTGTATACATTTGTATTCGGAGTAAAAAAAAAAAAGAATAAAGCAAATATCCTTATCTATACAGTACCTTTCAAAAGTCTGAGGTCCTGAGCTCTCTTGAGCAAGTTTTCATCAAGGATCTCTTCTTACTTTTCTCCGTTCATCTTTCCCTCGATCCTGACTAGACTCCCAGTCCCTGCCGCTGAAAAAACATCCCCCAGCATGCTGCCACCATCATGCTTCACCGTAGGGATGGTGCCAGGTTTCTTCCAGACATGACGCTTGGCATTCAGACCAAATAGTTAAATCTGGGTTTAATCAGACCAGAGAATCTTGCTTCTCATAGTCTGAAAGTCTTTTGGGTGCCTTTTTGTCAAAGTCCAAGCGGGCTGTCATGTGCCTTTTACTGAAGAGTGGCTTCCTTCTGGCCACTCTACCATAAAGGCCTGATAGGTGGAGTGCTGCAGAGACTTTTGTCCTCATATCTCCACAGACGAACTCTGGAGCTCTGTCAGAGTGACCATCGGGTTCTTGGTCACCTTCCTTAACAAGGCCCTTCTCCACCGACTGTTCAGTTGGCATGGTGGCCAGCTCTAGGAAGAGTCTTGGTGGTTCCTAACCTCTTCCATTTAAGAATGATGGAGGCCACTGTGTCCTTGGGGAACTTTAATGCTGCATACTTTTTTTGTACCCTTCCCTAAATCCCTAGATCTGTGCCTCGACACAATCCTGTCTCTGAGCTCTATGGACAATACCTTTGACCTCATGGCTTGTCAACTGTGGGACCTTATATCGACAGATGTGTGCCTTCCAATTCATGTCAATTGAATTTACCACAGGTGGACTCCAATCAGGTTGTAGAAACATCTCTAGGATGTTTATTGAAAATCGGATGCACCTGAGCTCAATTTCGAGTCTCATAACAAAGGGTCTGAATACTTATGTAAACTTGTATTACATTTTTTTATTTAACTTTTATTTAACTAGACAAGTCAGTTAAGAACAAATTCTTATTTAAGGAGAGTCACAGTGGGCAAAAAAGTATTTAGTCAGCCACCAATTGTGCAAGTTCTCCCGCTTAAGAAGATGAGAGAGCACTGTAATTTTCATCATAGGTACACATCAACTATGACAGACAAAATGGAAAAAAAAAATCGAGAAAATCACATTGTAGGTTCTAAATGAATTTATTTGCAAATTATGGTGGAAAATACGTTTTTGGTCACCTACAAACAAGCAAGATTTCTGGCTCTCACAGACCCGTAACTTCTTCTTTAAGAGGCTACTGTGTCCTCAACACGTTACCTGTATTAATGGCACCTGTTTGAACTTGTTATTAGTATAAAAGACACCTGTCCACAACCTCAAACAGTCACACTCCAAACTCCACTATGGCCAAAGAGCCAAAGACCAAAGAGCTGTCAAAGGACACCAGAAACAAAATTGTAGACCTGCACCAGGCTGGGAAGACTGAATCTGCAATAGGTAAGCAACTTGGTTGAAGAAATCAACTGTGGGAGCAATTATTAGGAAATGGAAGACATACAAGACCACTGATAATCTCCCTCGATCTGGGGCTCCACGCAAGATCTCACCCCGTGGGTCAAAATGATCACAAGAACGGTGAGCAAAAATCCCAGAACCACACGGGGGACCTAGTGAATGACCTGCAGAGAGCTGGGACCAAAGTAACAAAGCCTACCATCAGTAACACACTACGCCGCCAGGGACTCAAATCCTGCAGTGCCAGACGTGTCCCCCTGCTTAAGCCAGTACATGTCCAGGCCCGTCTAAAGTTTGCTAGAGAGCATTTGGATGATCCAGAAGAAGATTGAGAGAATGTCATATGGTCAGATGAAACCAAAATATAACTTTTTGGTAAAAACTCAACTCGTCATGTTTGGAGAACAAAGAATGCTGAGTTGCATCCAAAGAACCATACCTACTGTGAAGCATGGGGTGGAAACATCATGCTTTGGTGCTGTTTTTCTGCAAATAGACCAGGACGACTGATCTGTGTAAAGGAAAGAATGAATGGGGCCATGTATCGTGAGATTTTGAGTGAAAACCTCCTTCCATCAGCAAGGGCATTGAAGATGAAACGTGGCTGGGACTTTCAGCATGACAATGATCCCAAACACACCGCCCGGGCAACGAAGGAGTGGCTTTGTAAGAAGCATTTCAAGGTCCTGGAGTGACCTAGCCAGTCTCCAGATCTCAACCCATAGAAAATCTTTGGAGCGAGTTGAAAGTCTGTGTTGCCCAGCAACAGCCCCAAACATCACTGCTCTAGAGGAGATCTGCATGGAGGAATGGGCCAAAATACCAGCAACAGTGTGTGAAAACCTGTGTGAAGACTTACAGAAAACATTGACCTCTGTCATTGCCAACAAAGGGTATTTAACCAAAGTATTG